>NW_010133544.1:4902-25406 GCF_000699245.1 Pterocles gutturalis | reverse complement strand
CCACCCCCCCCTGCCTCTCTCAATGAGCCAAACGAGTCCCTGAGGTCCCATTGAGTGGCTGAGCTTTGCACAGGAAGGACCATGCACGAGCTTGGAGGTGGGCTGCAAGACCCCATTGTGCCACAAGACCCCGCTGTGCCACGAGACCCCACTGTGCCACGAGACCCCACTGTGCGACAAGACCCCACTGTGCCACAGCCCCGCATGACCCCCACGGCGAGACCCCACTGTGCCACGAGACCCCACTGTGCGACAAGACCCCACTGTGCCACAGCCCCGCATGACCCCCACGGCTGGTCTGGCAGCACCGACAGCTCGTCCCTGCTCCGAGGGATGGCCATGCCTGGCATCCTGCTCTCCCTACAGGCAGGAAAGCCTCCACTGGAGGAGGAGGAGGAGGAACGTGCTAATCCCCATGCCCTGATGGGACCTGATGGGAACGCGGCACCTAAAATAACCAGAGCGAAAGCCTAAGTGCATGGTTTCGAGTGTAGGCATCCTTCAGTTTGGTGCCTCGTCTGCATGTCAGCACCTATGTAGGGCACCGAGATTTTCAGCGGCACTGCCATCTCACCGGCGGCCGTGGGAGGAATGCTCAGCGCTTCCAGACTGTGCCTGGGGACGGGGATTTGAGGGATGGGGACCACAAACACGGGACCAGAACACACCCAAAACCCGCAGGAGGGAGCTCAGAGCTGAGCCCTGGCTGGGCCACGGTGACGGGGGTCTTGTCCCCACGCAGAGGAATGGGTGCAAATCCAGGAGGATGAGCAAAGCTCGGGGGCTGTTCCAGCACAGCCCTGGGACAAACACAAGAAACAGCCGGGCTCAAGCCCCCGCGCTGCAGAGGGATGAAATCTCTGGCTGTGTTTACGGAGAGCTCTGTTTGGTGCGAAGGATGCCAGCTGTCAGCTCGCTGTGCCGGCAGCCGGGAGCTGGGATTGTTTCCTGCTCGCTGGGATATGGTGACCCAGGCACCCAGAGAGACGGAGAAATCTCCAGCGTGGGAGATGCTCAAAACCCAGCTGGACTGGTCCTGAGCCAGCTGAGCCAACTTTAAACTTAATCCAGCTTTGAGAAGGGCTTGGACCACAGCCCTGCAGAGGTTCCCTCCAACATCAGCTCCTCTGCAATGCTGATTTTCTTCCCCAGCCCTCAGCAGGTCAGATTTTGGCTATGGGCAGCTCAGTAAACACGACTCAAAGAGGCGAGGGTGGAAACACGGGGCAGGGAGGGGACACGCAGCACTGCCAGCCTCGGGCTGAGCTTCAAAACCAGAGACCCAAAGGGTTTGTCTGCAGTCCCCCCAGAGTGCCGGTGTGTCCCGGGACAGGTAGTGGTTAGAGTTTCCTGCTTCCAGCAGAGCTGCATGAACAGGAGATGATTGTCCTGTAAAAATGTTTGTTTGTGCTTTGAAACCCCCATGTCCGGAACTACATGGAGATCGCCAGCCCACGAAACGAAACGGGATCCGAACACCGATATTTACACATCCTGACGCCTGCCAGCAGCTTCCTCCCAAACACAGAGCCCTCGCCCCGCGACCCCGCAGCACTTGATGGAGAGCAGAGTGCAGAAATTGGCTTTATGTGACACGTCCCTACCACGCTTTCCCTTTCAAAGTGTCCCCAACCCGGGACCAACCTGCCCCAGGAAAAGCCCAGCTCACAGAGGAAAGACTCAGCCTTTCCTGCCTTGCTCCATCCTCAGGATTGCTGCCTGCTGGCACAGTTCCAGTGCCCGGGTGCAGGTCTGGAGGCAGAGCCTGCCCTCCCTGGGGTGGCCAGAGGCTGCCCTCGCTCCAGCCCCAATACACAGAAGCAGCTCCAGGCATCTGCGGTGGGAGCTAATCCCAGGTGAGCAGCCCGGGCCGGTCCCACCCTGCCTGCAGCTCTCCACCCACGGGAAAGCCTCCCCTCCTGGACACTCAGGGCCAGCCCCAAACTCCCTTTTTTGCCCCCAAGTGTGCAATATGACATGGCTGTGGAGTGGTTTCTCTTCAGATGAATTCAAACCCTTCCCTCCTGTTTGGACCCAGAACCCCTAAAAGCTTTGAGATGCTGCAGTGACCAAGAGACATGGTAAGCGGTAAATAAAGCAGGTGAGAATAAATTTCACCGGCTTCACCCGTCCAGAGAATTCATTTGCATCCCTGAGAACATCCTGTAACAGCATCTTCTTCCACCATCACCGGGTAATTTCAGCCCCAACTCCCAGTGACAATTGTCGCTGCTCATTTGCTAACGCTGCTTGTGTCTGCCTTTGGAGCAGACGAAGCATCTCAAACACGCTATTCATCATTTCCAAAGCAATCTTCCTGCCTTTGTTGCTTGCACACGCCGTGAAAGAGAAGTGCACAAATCTCAATCTTAATTGTCAACTCAACTGTCGGGAAGCGGTGCACAGAGAAGGGAAGCCCAGCAGTTGGGAATTCAGACACAAGGGCAGCTCACGGGGCTCTGCCTGATGCCAGAGGAGTGTAGAAGTGCTGCCATCAACTTCTCCACCTCTCAGCAGCACCAGTTCCTTGCAAGTCTGTAGTAAAGCACCTGAAATGCCCCTGAAACCCAGGGAACTGGGTTCTTTTACAAAGCCCTGCAGCATCCTGGTGTGCTCTGCACACTGGGCTCCCAGCAAGGGTCTGCTAGAATGCTGTAGCTATGCAATGTTTGGAACCGTTGTCCCCTGTCCCCCCCTCCAAATCCAGCGGTGTCCTGCAGCACCCCTCCTTTGCGCCATGCTCCCCCCAAACGAGAAGGAGGCCCAGCCCTGGGGTGAAGGCTTGGCTCCCTGGCCCTGGGCAGGACCCCACCGAGCCCCCTCGCATGTTGAATCACTGCTGATGAGCGGTGGTTGGGATGAGTCCATAGGGATCCCCCAGTTGCAAGCATGAGTCTTCTTCCAGCCCCGGTGCACCTGGACTGGAACACTGGCACTGCTACGAGGGAACACCAGCAGCCCCAGAAAGGGCTCAGCGAGGACCCAGCTCACTCCGAAGGCTGTGCCGACAGCAGTGCTCAGGACATGCCTCCAGAGCCATGGGTACCCCCCGAAGAGGCCCGTCTTTGATGCCTTTTTGAAGCAGTGACAGCAAGACACAAGCCCAGTGACAGCAGTCTGATCAGCACCGGGAGCAGATTCAGATCACCCATCAGAATAAGCCGAGACCACACCAGCTGCAGGGATTTTGTTCCAACGCACCCACACGATGCCCGTTGGCAGCTGCCCACACGTGGAAGCTTTTGCCTCACGAAGTCAAGGACCCACAAGATCCCAGTGTCTGCTCCCCAGAGAATCAGCATTGGTGCCATCTGGAGAGCTGACACACACCAGACCGAGACACGCACTCCCAGTTCCACCAGTACACCAGGACCCGAAAGCACATGCCCAGCACAGCTCAGCACTGGGGGGAAGGACCACGCCGATGCTCCTGCCGTGCTCCCACGACACACACCTCCCTCCTCGGCGTCCCCAGGGGGGACCACATCCGCTCGTTGCCATCTATCCCCCAGCCCACCAGTGAGATACACCCAGATACCAAAGCTGAGGCGTTTCCTTCCAGTCTAGAGCCTGACAAGTAAAATTCACCATGAGCAGCAGCTTTGCTACAGGGCTCGTTTGCACTGGAAACTGGAGCTAGAAACAGCACCAGACTCCATCTGGAAGATGTACAGTACACAGGCACAGGTGAGGTGATTTTTGGCAAGGAAGACAGCATGGATGGGTTGAGAGGCTGGATTGATGGGAGAAAATGGAATGAACAGAACAAGAACCGAATTACTGACATATGCATCCTCATCATAACTAGGGGAACTGGCTTCTCCTGAAGCACTGTAATTTCAGTGCAATGTAGAGCATTTTTTTATCCTGAAAACCAGCTCATTTCTTTCTGTACACATCAGTTGGGTGGTTGCAGCATTTTGTATGGCAGCTTTTTTTTTTTTTTTTTTTTTTTTTGCAGTTACAAATAAATGATTCCTCAGATGGGGGACTGAGCATCTCCTCTTCCACGCAGACATGGTGCCTATGCCCAGGGCACACTGTGGCGTTCGCAGTGTCAATCAGCTCCATTCTCACACTGCACACACAAGGTACAGCACAAGTTAGCGGTGTGGTGTGGCAGCCCCCCAGCCTCAGGGCTGCCGTTCAGCCATGCTTTTGGCATATAAAAAAAAAACCCAAGAGGCACTTATCAAAAATTTAAAGGAACTGGCTTTCTTCTGCTCCAGCTCCCTATTTCATAACCCAACTTTGGAGCTGGTGTGGCTCTTTAACACAGCCATCAGAAGGATTTGATCTGCCGCCCCTCCAGCCCATGGTGGCACTAATCCTTTCCCTCTCATTTAAAAGATAAAGGTGCTGCCTCCCCCCGCCCAGCCCCCTGCACCACTGCGGTCTTGCAATACCTTTGTCCGACATCACTGCCCAGGGATCCCATCCTCCGAGCCGGTAACAAGGGGCTCACCCCATGGACATCCTCCGTCGTCGCCGGCGGGACGGTTTTGACATGGGAATTGCTCTCTGAAGGGGAATTCTTCAGCTTGGCTCTCGCCATCCTGCGAGCCTTGGCTGCCTCTGTGACTTCCTCCTCTTTCCCCCCTGAACTCTCCCGTGCATCGCAATCCTCGCCGCATTCAGTTCAGTGCCGGCGGCACATACCATCTCCTTCCTCCTTCCCTCTCCCCAGCCACGGCGGCTCAGTGGAACAATCCTGCCCTGTGCATTTATTTTGGTAGTGAGGGGAGTCGAGGCAAACTCTCCCTGCCCTTGCTGCTGCAACAAATTTGGTGCAAAACATCCACAATGCAGAAACCTCTGAGACGCCTTTGTTCAGTCAATAATGTCATCGCCTTGGCCACCTCCTTGAAAAACACGATTGCATTGCTCTTATCACCCCAAGCAGGGCAGGGGCTGAGGGATTATTTTTTCCCCATCCTTGTTTTTTCAGTAGCAACGTGAGGGGGAGGACGCTATTTTATCTTATTCCTCTGTGTAACGAGCAGCGTGCGGACTCATGCCAGGGAACAGACTCGGCGTGCTTGGCTGGCAGGCACACAGCAGCAGAGCCAGGTCCCCTCCTGAATGCACCCGCTGTGAACGGAGAGGAGAGGAACGCGCTGCTGCATCCCTCCGAGCTGCTGGCAGCCGTGGGGGCTCCAGCGCTGGGCTAAAACCCCGCCTGGAGAGGTGCACACTGCTTGTCCCAGAACAACCCGGCTTCCCCTCCTCAGGTGGGAACAAAAGCTGCTGCTGCTTGCACATGCTGGGCATCGATTTTGAAAAAAAAAAAAAAAAAAAAAAAAAAAGGAATTCACTGCAGCCAGGGGAGTGCTGGGCAGGAGCTAAACCTGTGCATCCCCCCTGGGTGGGACAGGAAAGTGGGGCATTGTGAATCCCATCCTCTTTTTGGGGATACCACCAGTGCACAGCTGCTCCTGCCTGAGGTGGATGGCAGCCTACAGACAGAGCATCCCTGAGTGGGGCCCAGGGGTGCTGCAGCGCTGGGCTGGAGCACAGCACCGCAGACAGCAGAGGCCGGGCACTGACCAATGGCACTGCCCCACGGCACCCCAACACTGCCCCATGGCACACCAACACCATCCCATGGCACCCCAACACGGCCCCATGGCACCCCAACACTATCCTGTGGCACCCCAACACTGCCCAGCAGCACTTCCCCACAGCATCCCTACACCACCCCATGGAGCATCCCCATGCCGCCCACCAGCACCACCCCATAGCACCCCAACCCTGCCCGGCAGCAGCCAGAACCATCCCATGGCATCCCAACACCACCCCATGGCACGCCAACACCATGGACCAACGCTGCCCCGCAGCACACCAACGCTGCCCCGTGGTTGTACGGCAATCCTGCCCCACCGGGTATTTTAAATAAAGTCTAAACACACTAACTGATCACCAGTGAGCCATCGTGACACAAAAAGCCAATGCAGACAACTAAACTCTGCCACAAGTTTTCTTTCAAATGAACATTATGCACAAAGACTCAACATATGGATACCTGTCAGAGTCTTCCCGAAGTCTGCAAGAGGCTGGCTGTGCGAAGGGTGTCTGTTGAGTTTCCCTGAAATGGGAAATCTGGGGTCCAAAGCACTTCACTTTCAGAGTGAAACGCTGACATTTTCCTCTGGTGCCAGCTCTGCCCTGACCACACCGCACACTTCCATACCCCGCGGGGCTGTCAGAGCACCGGCACCACCGTCCTGTGCCAACTCTGGGAAGAAAAGGCCAGTCCTCCCCTTCCTTTCTCTTATCAGTGAACGGCCAAGTGTGAGCTCTGCTCGCGCGTCTTCCCCCTAAGACTGGTCCCTAAAGGTGACTTACCCCTGACACAAAGGCTGTCCCTGGCTGACCTGGGAAGAGAAACCGAATCCCTGTTTCCTGTTAACCAAATTTCCCTACTCAGAGCATTATTTCTTAATGGGATTTCACCAGAAGACATACTTTAGTTCAGTATTTTGAAAAGTAAAATGGATAAAAACCCACAGCCCATTTACTAATGCGCCAGCTCTCAGCACACATTTAATTTCTCCTTTTGCCTCAAAATGGTTCATTAGCTCAATGTATTCGTTTTCTAACAGTCATTCCTTTCCGCTTCATGGGTTGCTTCAACCTCATCTTCAACTTATTGCTCCATATCTGGGTGCTTTGGGGTGTTGTTCTCAAACCCCCAATGTAATCACTGCTGTCAGCCCTCTGGGTGGGACTGTGCCACCAGCGGTGCAGGAAAAGCATCCCAGTCCTCTCAGCTGAGAGACAAGGAGCCAGGGCACTGATGAGAAGAAAGGAAAATAAAAGCATTTGAGGGCTGGGTTGGTGGAGTACGTCATCGTCTGTCCAAGGGTAAGGGATGACACTGCGTGGATAGAGCCACTTTCCTGTAACTCAGCAAGTGAAGGGCTGCTCCTTAGGAAAAGACACTTCAGACTAACCTCAGGTCGCCTGTGCTGGTGCTGCCCACCCACGGGTGCTATGTGCTTACCCAGAACTCAACCAGTGTAACAGGTAAAATGCAGCAGTTTGTACGCCCAGGATGCTCATCCTTGCTGGGAAATTGCACGTTCCTGGAAAGAGCCACGGCTGTAAACGCAGCTTGAGTACAGCTCGGCGGGTCGGCTCTGCAGGGACACGCTGGCTGTGTTTCCACCCATGGTACACGAGGGTGAGCTACACATCAAACACCTTGTTTGTACAGCGCTCCCCAGGGGAGCCCAGGAGAGAAGATCAACAAAACACAACCTTGGTAACATCAAAGTCTGAATAAGAATTTCTCTGGTCTGGAAATATTTGCCTGGCTAACTGAATGCCAACTGTCTGACCGTAAGCCATGAAATCAATGTTTAATTTTAGTTTGAGAACCCATTAGAAACTGCTGATTTCTCATTTCAGCATCTGCATTATGCAGAGACCACTGCTGTGCCGGGGGCTGGAGAGATGGCTGGGAATTGCCGAGCAGCAGTTGCAGTGGTAATCATATTTCTGAATAAGATTTATTTTAAAAAAGTATATTTTTTTCTTTAGTCTTAACTGAATCCACAGCAATTTTTACGTACTCTCCTTCTATCTAGGTAGCTTTCAGTCCCAACTGCCAAAACTCCTTTTACACATCTGTACAACTTATTACTAATAAAGCATGACCTAGCTGTTATAACTAGTTGATGAATCAGGAAGGATCTGGGCTTTTTTCAAATTCTGTCCAAAAAAACCCCTGTTACGTTGAGATACAACCCCAAAGCGTTAGTGTGCAGAGCTTTCTGTTATAAAAGCTGGTTTAATACCTTTAAAAATCTTGAAAAGTCACCCTGAGAGGCATCGACTCTGTAAAGACACTTCCAACAACCACTAATTTTATTACCACCACAAACCCTTTAAGTCAAGACCCCTACAAACGCACCGGCGCGGCGTTAACGGCTTCATGAACCTCAGAGCGCTACCAACACATCGAGAAACGTTACAAACCTCCCCAGCCCAGCCTTTTGCTGAAGTGCTTTACAAGAAGCAGACACACGCTGCTTCTGCCCTTTAGTCGCCGGGAAATGCCCTACATTGCCACCAGGCTTTTTGCAAAACAGCTTTTCAAAGGCTGCCAATGTTTCCAGGTTGCCAAGGCTCGCGTGGAGCCCTGCAAAAAACAACTCCGCACCCCACCGCGAGGCTCCTGCAACCAGGCTGGTGCTGAGCTGCGGAAAGCAGGGCTGTCTAAGCACCGGCACAAGCACCTCCCTTCAACAGAGCTGCCTGGAAATGTCAGTATTTTAGAGGAAATGTAACAATTAAATTTTTTTTTCTGTTTACTAATTGTTCTCTTTTCCAGTGGGAAGTTAAAATCACAGAAGATGGAGCTTCTGCTTCCTTACTAGAATTTTTTTTCCTCTGGCGTTTGTTTCAGTTAAAACAACAAAATTGTCAAAAAGAGAAAAAAAAAGGCAAAAAAAAAGAAAAATGTTGATGCTCCCCCCAGCAGCCCCTCACCTGCTCCCCTGAACAGCACACCACGCACGAGACTGGCCCAAGAAACTCTTTTCCAAACAAGACAGGTCCTTCTGCCCGTATTTCTGACCATCAGTCAGTTGCAGTTAAGGAGAGGGTTGAATCCAAAGCGTTTCATTCCTTTTACAGTCCCAAGTCCGATACCAATACATTGATTACTTCAGATCGCAGGGATGTTAGAATATACAGGAGATGCCTGGGAGTCCTCTGGACAGCAAGGATGTGTGTATTTATTAATAAAATTGCTTAGAAAATACTGTTTGTATTGATCCAGAAGCAATTTAGAAATCTCCTCTCCATTTTCTTGCCATTAGCCGGGAGGGGAAGGTTCCCTCTGGCACGTGGCCACCAGCCCCCGAGCAGGACCTGGGCACTCAGCAGCTGCCAAAAGCCAGCAGATCCCCCTCAGCGATGAGTGTGCAATGAGAATCAGGGCTTAAAAGATGCAGATGATCAAATCCTTCCTGAAAGGGGCTGGGGGAGAACCAGGGATGGCTGGGGACCCGTCCCTGCTGTCCACAGCGGCGACTCCAGTCTGAAGAGGGCCAGGATGCAGGAGGGGGATGCGGAGCAGGACAGAGACGGAGGAAGAAAAGCCCAACCCTCGGGGACATCGCAGGAGCTTCTTCAGAGGTTACGGCTTCTGAGCCCTTCAGCTAAGAACTAGAGCCAGCAATTATTCCAGTGTCACTGCTCCATGCTCTGTGTGGAGCACAGCAAGACCCAGGGGACATTCGGGAGCTGGGAGATTCTTCCCAAGCAATGGGGCTTGGGGGATGCTGGAGAGGCAAAGCCCAACACTGAGCTGGGTGAGAGCAGCTCTCGAGATCTGGGGCACCAGCAAGCAAACACCATGCCCTGTCTGGCATCTATTTTCCCTGGTTCCTGCTCGCCCTGCACGCTGCCTTGGCAGGGTTAATGCCTTCGCACCGCAGGCACTGACGAGTTCCCCAAGAAGCCGTCAGATGGATCGACACCACTGCGAGTTCTCCTTTGTATCTGGGACACTTTCCTGACGTTTGTCTTTAAAAAGCAACGCCATTCATACGAAAAGTTGATTAATTCCACTTGTTATAATTATTCTCACAAATAAAAATCCAGCTATTCGCCCCCTGTGAGTACGGGGGATAATGGTCCTTACCTTCCTCAGCAAAGCGTTTCAGTTCCAGGGGGGAGAAGCTCTGTACCAAGCGCTAAGTGTTATTATTAATCTGTCATTAAAAGCATTTCAGGAAAAGTTCACAGGCAGCAGGGATTTCTGTCATCACAGCAGCTGGCCGGGACGGCAGCCGGGCTGAGCGGTTCCTGCCAAAACCACAACCGTACCGAGGTCCTGTCTCCGTTCCAGAGCCTCCACTGGAGCACATTTTCTGCAGTCAGTGCCACCACCGCAGCCACGTCGCCATCAGAAGGGTGTCACCCCCGAGGGTGTCCCTGCTGCCCACCCCAGGGGGCCATCTCCCACCGTGGGGGGCTGAGGGGCCGCTCCATCCCCACGGCATTGCTGGAGGATGCTCAGCACCAAGGCGAACCAACAAAACCCAACGGGAAAGAGCCTGGAGCAGGGGAACACCAACATCCACCAACACCATCACACAGCAGTGGGAATCTTTGGCCAGCTGGTGCCGCACCAGACACCAGCACTCAACGGCACCTGAAGGATTTGTATGACACAGGCAGGAATTGACCAGCTGTGTTTTATTCCCTCGCTTCCCCTGTTTAATCTTGGCAGCTGAACCAGGCAACGGCTTGCTGCCTCGCCCGGCGCCTGCTCTGCAGAGTTTGGGGGATTTCTCTAACAAACCAGAGCACTGGAGCTTCAGGGCAGAAAGAACGTTTTAGAAAAGATGAAGGAGAGCATATTGAGCAGCAGCAAGAGAGCTGGAAACAGAAGAAAGCCTTTGAAGAGCTGGGCTGATGGAGAGAGATGGAAAAATTATGTAAAATAAGAAAATACATCCAGAGCTCGCAGGAAGGCTGGCGGCCCAGAGGGGGACGGTGTGTCTGATAGCACAAGAGCCTTTGATTCCCCTCCTCCCCCCCAAGTTCTCTGCATTAACACCTCAAATGTTAACAACGTCTAAATGTTAGCGTTCAGAGGAGGACAGAGCATCTCCCTGACAGCCCCAGGGAAACCCCCCAGTGACAGGCAGCCGTGCCCTTCGGTGTCCCCTGCCCAGTGCACTGAGTGGGACCCCCCGGCACCCCGCTGCCCCCAACGCCGGGGGCTCGGCTGGTCCCCCGTGGCTACACCCTGGCCCCCACGGATGGATGGGGGGATTGCAAACAAGTCCCCGCTTGGCTAGCCCGGAGGAGGGACGGCGGGTCCCCTTCGCCAAGTAACTCCCCAGCTCCCTGCAGGCAAGAGCCTTTATGTAACTGCAACGCAAGAGCCTGGCGCGCCGAATCCCAGAACTGTCATCGCAGCCTTTGCAAACCCATTTTTACCTCTCGAAGTGTGGCTCATCAGCGCCGAACACGAAAGCTGCAAACCCAGGATGTTAACTTGGGACTGCTTAGCAGGGAGGAGAAGAAATAGAGCAGAACCTGAGCAGATGCTAAAGCAATATCCCCACAAAGCCACGGGACCTCCAGCAGCAGCTTCCTTTTTCTGTGGCGCATTTTACGCACTTATGAGCAGAGCAATGAGACCCTGAAGCTTTACGGTAACTCGTAATCTCGTCCCACTTCTTAACAAAGCTGACGGCAGGTTAAAATGGCTGGAGGAAAAAGGGAAGGTAGCTGTGTACCTGTCACAGCTGCTCAAGCCAGCGAGGAAATTACAAGCCCTTGGGTAAAATCTAAATATATATCTGCAAGGGAAGCATGAAAAGTCTCCCGGCAGAGCACAGTAATCAGGCACAGCCCAGCCACTTTTCCAGGTGAGTACGTAACGGGGTCACTACCCGCTTCCCAGGATTTAATGAGAGCAGCGCCGGGTCCTCACCCCGGCAGCATGCACCGGCAGGGACGGGCGATGCTTTCCCAGAGCATGAGTCAGCCCCAGCCCTGCGCAGCGAGGGAGCGATGCGGTAGCAGGATGCAGGCAGTGATGCTCAGAGGCGGTAGCAGGGCAGGACCCGAACCCATCCAGGAGGAGCGGGGGGTGGTCCTGGACTCCCCCAGGCACAGGGCTGGCAGAGCTGGGTGCCGGGAATGAACTGGGTGACTGCCCTCTGCTGCCATTAACGGCAATTTATTGCCTCCTGGCTGTAATGATCTTTGCACCATAAATGTTTATTACTCTAAGCGCTTGTGCAGTGCTTTTCCCCCAGGAATCTTTGTGTAAGCATCCCTCGGTTCCACTCACGATACCCACAGGAAGGTCCCCGTGCCCACGCTGTGGGTCGGGAGGCAGCAGTAGGCGCACGGTGGTGTAATTACCACGACAATTCTCTAACTTCCCTCCAGCCTTTCAGAGACCTGAGCCCCACGGCTCCCCTCCAAGGCCAGGACCTTCCCCTTGCTGCCCTCCTTCTGCAGGTGAAGACCCAGAGAAAGGAGAGGGATGCTCTGAGCATCCCTCAGCCGCGGCTCAGGGCAGGACGGACAGCAGCAGTGTGCCCACTCCCAGCTCCCGCGGCAAATCCCCCGACAACGCCCTGCGCCGGGGGATACCCCACTCCCAGGACCCGCCCCAGCTTCTCCCAGGGGATGCGTCAGGCAGCGAGAGCTGAAGAGGTGCCCGGTGCCTCCCCACGCAGCCTCTCGCCAGCCCTTCCAGCGTTTGCTATTTCCAGCCCAGCAGCAAGGAGCCTTCCGGAGCCGGCGACGTTCCGGACGGAACTGCGCTACGGCATTTCAGGAGCCGGCAGCGCAGGCAGCTCGCTGGCTGCTGCAGACACCTCTGAGCTCCCCGGCAGAGCTGGCCAGGAAGCAATTTCACAGAGACTTGCCAAATGCCAAAGTGATTCCTGCTTTCCCGTTTAAAGGACTCTGAGCCTTTCTTACATGACATTTCCGCAGCAACATTGTTACTGAAGTTCTCAAATTCTAATGATCTGTTAAACTGCAAAGCAGTGTTTACTTATTAAATGGCTCTAAGGGTTTCTGCTTAAGATGTGGAGAATTCTAGCACCTAAAAACCTTCTTAAAACTTTTATTTTCTTGGATTATTTTTTTTTAAGGAGATGAATCTTCAAAGGAGAAACTTGGGCAATAGGGCATGAGAGTGCTGCGCTGCCTTCTGCTGAGCTCTCCCTGTCAAGAGCAGAAGGTGAACTAAAGCCCCAGGAAAGGATTTTTAAGTCAGGATATCATACACCGTTAGCCTTATGTGCTCCTCAGCTTCTGGTTCAGCTCCTGCGACCACATCACCTGGCGGGCAGGGAATATCCGCTCCAGGAGCCGGTCCGACAGCAGACACTGTTTCACGGGTGCCAGGGCTCCACTGCCTCGTACATTTAAAGTAAAAAACTCACTTGATAAAGATGTCTTGGCCTGTTCTCATCTCTCATACAGAGACACCCAAAACCGAAAAGGAACAGGCCCCAATATTTTACGGTGTCGCCTTAAAGACTGAGCTGCAAACACCCTCCTCTCCATTTGTATCCACTCTGGACAGGCAGAAGCATTTAGGAAGAAAGCTTGTTTAACAAACAGACATTTATAACAAGTGTCTGATCTCACAGCCTCATCATCTGGAAAAGAGTCCATCAAACCCAGGGGAAACTCTCTGATCATTAAGGGTGTTTAATGGGATCAAGATTAAATGATATCATGATTGTGTTAATATCTGCACCAGCAGGCTCAGCCGTACTCCCTTCTCTCCCCAAGGTCTGGCAGTTCCTCCAGCAGCACAGCCTTGCTATGCAAACCATGGCCTTGGATTTAATTAACCTTTTGGGCTTAGTCTGAACCTGCTGCACGGCTCTGCCAGCCCGGACTCCCTCACAAAGCTGTACGACGCATGGCCCTGGGCACTGAGGAACAAGCTTTGGGGCTTGATAGCTGGGTTTTGCTCTTTTTCATAGTTGTTAATTTTTTTTTTCAGCTCGCCCTGTTGGGAAGGCGTTTGTCCTTCGTACATTTTTTTTGCACCGTGTACTGCTGACCCCTGGAAGGCTGAACATTTCCTAGCCGCAGAGCACTGCATCTGGCGTTAAAACGCATTTACAAGTTCTTAGCAAGGAAGAAATATCTCCCATTAGAGACCATAACAAGAGCTGAGTAGAAATTGGTTTTCCCTCTCAATTTTCGCACAATAGCTGCTGGCAATAAACCTCTCCATCAGCACTGGGCAGTTCTGAGTGCAGACACTGTGTGGGAACAATCCAAACAAAGTGACAACAACATTGAGCTTTAAAAGCACTTTGGAGAAAGATGGAAAGGAATAATTGTTGAATGTCGGCTCCGGAAGAGGCTGATGAGACGTAATGGCTCTTCATGTCACCACCTCTTCGCCATGAAACACCCCCAGTGACCTGACAGATGACGAACTCCTGCAGCAGAGCCTTCCAGCTCCCAGCAACCCGTCCAATAGCTCTGCGATGGCAGCGTGGGAGATCTCCGCTCTGCAATGGGACCAGAAATCCTTTCTCCACCTGGGAAAACTTCATGGTGCCGATTTACCGATCCCGTTTGCACAGGTCTTGATGAACTCCAGACGAGTGGGGATGCGAGGGTGCTCGGAGGAGATGAGCGTCCCCTTTCGTGCGTGTGTGCCGGCACGTGGGCGAGCACACTCATGCACGTATGTGTGTGTGAGAGCGGCAGGAAGGGTCTGTCCCTGTGCCAGGGAGGTGGAGCTGCTCCGGGTGATTGGAAAGACCAACTCAAGTCATCCGAAGTGGGAACTGAAGTGTCAGAGGCCTTCACTCTCGGCAGCGTGGGTGTAATTGCATCGAACTGTAATGAAGCAAATCCAGCTTCAAAATCCAAGCTCAGGAACAGTGACTAAATAGCTTCCTTGAATAAATGTCTTTCCAGGGACCAGCTGTACCTTCTCGCTGAGAAATACGGGCACCACCTAATACCCCTTCCTCTGTCCTTGAACAAACACTGACTGCGCATTACAAATACCAAACTAAATCAGCACACGAGTGTTCATGCCGATTATTTCAATTAAACTCTCTTCTAATAACCAATTACCAGCCCTTTTATTAAATTAGAAATTTTTCAAACAGTACTCCCATATGGAGCTCTTAGCTCAGACGTAATTACACGCTTCACACGTTGACGTGTGGACACTGGGCTAATGAGTTTCTCCCAGTCTCTGCAGCTCTCCCCCCTCCCATCGTGCAATCACACCCATAGCTGGTCTGGAAGGAAAAGTTTTGTGTTTGAGCTTTGAAAAACTGTATTTAGCACCTGTTTGCAGGCATCCTTTCTGTTTAAGCTTTTTTGCTCACATGCAAACTAACGCTGCATGCAGTAAGAAGGCCACTTTCAAATGAAACACAGGGGATTGAGTGATGCTTACGTCCTAACGGCAATAATTACGGGACCAACTCAGCTGAACCAGCAGAAGACTTGAGATAACCTCTAAGCCCAGAGCATTCGCATCCTCTCTGCATGGGGAGTCTCTCTCCATCCACCCCAGGCTCCCAGGCAGGGGGATGCTCAGGGGCTGCTTCTGGCTAAAACCCAGAGAGGAGCCAAGGGAGCAAAAAAAAAAGCCCAGAAGAGAAGGCAGGAGCTGTGGCTGGGGGTCAGCAGAGGCTGGCAGCCCTTGCCCAGGAGGACACGATGCTCTGCCCACCCGCTGCCCACAGCCCCCGCACGTGCAGGAGCAGGATTCCCGCAGCTGCGAGGAGCTCTCCCTCCGTGAGTCTCCGGGGTGGAAAAACACCCGCTTTTGGCACAGGCTTGTCTTTGCTCGTAAACATTCGATTTTTTGCTGCTTTCTGACAGGATAACACATTTCTCAGCGATGTCACTCCTGCCCACAGGATGGCAAGGTCTCAAGCTGACATTTGCTAAACATCTTTACCACCTGCTCCCCAGCAACGTTCCTCTCTCCTAGACAGAGGAGACGTCTTTCGTGACAGCTCCTGCCATCGGGGAGCTGCCACGTCCTCTGCCCCGAGCTGCAGTGTTTGTGCTTCGTGCTCTGACTGCAATGGGTGCTGGAGGCACAGGGGCACTGACCCGCGGCCAGGGCTCACAGAGGGCTGGCCAGGCCACAGCAGCAGCACGGCATTTGGAAAGTCCAATTCCCAAATAAATCTGCTTGTATCGATCTGAAGTCAGAAACCAACTGCAGCCAAGCGCAACCAAAGCAATGGCTTTGCAAATAGCCACCACCAGTGTACTGGGGTGAGACACAATGGCTCGATGAAAGACAGAAAGGCTCGATGACTCTACCCACAGCCCAAAAAGTAATCGCTCCCTGCCTAAAGGTAGCTGCTACATTCGCAGAGCAACGCTCCTGCGGGAGCCTGCGTGGGCTGCAGGAAGCGTGGCAAAGTCGCTCATCCAGACACAGCCACGGCGGTACCGGCGCTCGCTCCGCAGCCTCCCCGCGCACACCCCCGCGGTTCCTTCCCGGAGACGCTGTGCTGATCTGCAGCGTTTGGGGATGGCGGGGACACAAGAGCATCAGCCAGACCGGGTCTGAGCAGTGCAGAGCCCAAACACAGAGAGAGAGCCCCACGGGAGCCCCAGCCTGCAAAGTGTAGAGCAGGGGTGACCATGGGAAACCATCCCCCAAACTTTACCAAACCCACCAGATCTCCAGCCACCCCCCAAACTTAATCAAATCCATCAGACCTCCAATACAGATCAAGCACAGAACATGTGGCAGGTTTTGCCCAACCTTGGGATGAAAGGGGTTTTTTAAAATCCTGCTGTTGTACCAGATATCCGCGTCCGTTCCCTGTCCCGCAGGAGAGCACCAAGCCCCAGCCCAGAGCCAGGAACTCGTCCCAGCCTCTGCAAAGCGGGATCAGGAAACACCCAGCGTGTGAAGAAGAGCAAGCAGCACACGAGGAAGGGGGGATATGGATACAACCTGCAGATCCATGTTGAACTCCAAGGCCCTGCAGACAGAACGGTGACAGCACCTTCCCCCGGACCCTCGCACGTCCCCAGGCAGGATCAGGCCGGGTGGAGGATCTCAGCTGAGCTGCTGTTGCAGGGGGAGCACAAGGATCACTGCCCAGACAGGAGACACGGACATACCCCCCCAAGCCCCCCTGCACCCCACAGACAGCGCATCCAGCATCTCACACACAAACGCACCACGTCAGTCAGCTTTACGCAAAGCTAAAACCAAAAGCTAGAAGACAGGTGACAGCGAAGAGCCCGGGGCAGAGTAACAAAATCACAATTTGGGGGAGTTCTGTTGACAGGAGTCATGTTTGTGCTGTCCTCAAGAGGGCTCTACGGCAGTATTGTGAAAGAGCAGCAGCAACAATCATCTGTGACAAACTGCTGACAGCAGTAGACATGAAATCCGGCTCAGAAAACCAGCAGCGCAGAAACCCAGCAGCGGCGGGCACAGGGTGAGGGTCAGACGCTGGGCAGCCCCCCGCGGGTCAGGGGAGTGATGCCACATGGGTGACACAGCAGCTCGTGTCCGAGATGGACACCCCCAAGCAACAGAAGGGGGTTTCATTGGCCACAGCAAACACCTGCGCTCTCCCCCATCCCTTCCCTGCAACGCCCAGCACCCCGTCCAGCACCCCGCTGCTGTGTAGCCTGCACCTCGCTAGTGCCCAGCTTTGGAAGCGCTGCTGGCACACCCAGCACAAGCAGGGTAGTGCTGAACCAGCCTGTTCAGGCCCAAGACCAACCCTCACCCTGTTTTTTAGCTCACATCAGGCAAGACTCAAATACATCAAAACAGAAACTTTACACAGGGCAGGGGTGAATGAACCTCTTGGCTTCACCGAGGCGGCACCGCTGCCTGCATCTCCTCTCTCGCCACACTTCAGTCCTTCGCCCTTGAAGCACATCACTTATCTCACCCGTTTAATTCATCGCCATTTCTGTATTTTCATCACCCAGTGACCCCACCAGCTCCCCACCCCCCAGCTAACGGGCTCGCTCAGCGCACGCCGAGATCCTCGGCACCATCCCTCCTTCCTTCCTCCCCTCCGCCTGCGCCCACGTCCTGGCCCAGCTCTGGACTCTCGACGGCTGCGGCCGCGGCTACTTGTACATTGTGGCAGCGTGTGTGCACACCCACACAACTGCTGCAGAAAAGCAGGCAGGGAAAAACAGTGATGGCATCGGATGGGAGAAAGCGTGAGCAAGATGCACCCTCTCTTTTGGAAGAGAGATCCTATTCAATAGGGAAAAGAATCATAGAAAATAACGTCTGTGCACAGGTACCCTCACTGCAAACACCATCTGACTGCTGAAACTTTTGTTCCTGAACAGAAACTTTGTTGTTTTTTTTCTTTAATCTGCTAGTAAAGTGCTAATGTCCACAGCCTATCTGTCCCACCAAGACTTAAGCCCTGTATTTCAACTCTGTCATCATGAACCACTTCATTATCAATTATTTATTGTCTAGAAGAATTGAAGGGGCGATGCTGAAGCCTACCCAGGCGATCTCCAACCCTGGAAACCTCCTCCCAGCCCTCTGGCTATGCAGGGGAGGTTTTCAGACACTCACAAAGAGGTTCTGGGACAGGACAGGAGAGCAGAGACACCGCCTCCCCACACACCTTCAATCCAGGGACCCGCATTCTCCGGCTGCTTGGACTTTGATTGTCTCCCTGCAGTAAAGCAGCCAGCTGTGAATTTGCTAAAATGGCAACTAAATGCTCCACAAAGAGAGAAAACGAGGTCAGGATGGCAGATGAAATCCAACAGTATCATTTTATGCCAAGTGTCATGTAGCAACGTCATCTAAACGCTGAACTCTCGGAAGATAAGAAAGAATGGAAGATAAAATTATTTCTATTGCAGCAATGCAGCAAATCAATAGACTGACAACAGAAGAAATCTCCAGATTCAGGGACGCGGAGGCTGGTGCTGCAGAGCATCGCGCTGCCAACCCTTCGTGGGCAACCTGCGGCCAGCACCGCTCTGTAGGCAGCTGGCAAGATATCTGCCCAGTGCCTATGACCCATCCCATGAGCTGTCAGTCAGGAGGAATAAGAGGTATTTTCCTTGCAAATTAATACCCACATCTCTGCTACAGACCCAAGCAAGTGCCAGCGGAGCAGAGGCAAATGCAGCACGGCAAGGCAATCTGCGCTCGCTGCGGGGCCCCGGCAGGCAATGTGCTCACGTCTCTCTTGATAAGCGGAGCTGAAAGCAGCAGACAAGAAAGAATTAATCCTCTCTATTGGTGGAACTTCTCAGAAACAGAAGTGTTTTGATTCAGATTTCAGGCCTTTTAGTCTTCTCTAAACCCCTGTGCCGCATAGTCTGCGACGAAACGAAGTCTCCGAGATGCTCTGCCTCATAGGAGAACGTATAGCGGGAGATTTACTGATCAGTGGATTTAGGATCTGCCAGTAATCTCTTTTACCATGACCACCCAGGGGTCTCTGAGCGCAGCCCCCGCCCCTGCAGAGCCGGCACTGGGACAGGGCTGGTGCAGGAGGCAGCAATGGTGCGGTGGGAGCCGAGCCCCCGTCTCCCCGAGGCAGCACGCGGGGGAAGCTGGAGCTCTGACGCTCCCTCCCCACAGTCAGTCCCCGAACAGGATGTGCAGAGGAACAGGAATGAGCACCACCTTCAGAACAGCAATAAATTATTTCCCTCGGGAACAAAGATGCAACTGTGATGAGATAAAGCGGTGGGGAAACATAGCAGAGAAATTTAATGCATTCTCTGCAGTTCCAGCTCCAGCTGCCAAGTGGTTTCTCATCCTGTCACTACGGCAGCAGTGACAGCTTTGGGCTCAGCCCGAACTTCCGTCCCCACCGAACCCACGGCAACACTCCCATTGATTCCTGCAGACACGGGGTTTTGATGTGGTGACAAATATCATCGTTTCTTCACCAGATCTGGGGACACAGACCCATATTCACGATACCTCCCTGGTGCAAAAGGTCTGTGCTGGGACTACACCCACCACCCTCAGCAGGGACCTGGCCTCTCCCACCCTGGCTCATGCTTTCCCCTTCGTGCTTTCCCACTCCCAGGTCACCTGAAACACCACGTTTTTCCCTTTCAAGCCCATCCTCCCGATAAATCAAACAGAAACCAAAGTGAAAGTAAATAAACCGAGAAAATACACCAGGGAGGGATGGAAATTTGAGCTCACAGTGTTAAATTGCGCTAAATAACTGAAAATCAATGTTGTTCTTCCTTTTCATCAGGGCACAGCTGTATGTGCTGCTACACTCCAGGGACTCCTCCACTTGTTCCAGCAGACTGCTACGTGCGCTTGTTTTTATTACTAGCAAGGGTCCGTTACTGACAGTAAAAGCAATATCCCTGAAAAGAGTAATGACATTATTTAAAAAAAAAAAAAGATATAATTATAAGAGAAGTGCATTTCTTCTCTTACTCTATTACTTTCATAACTTTCCTAATATTCCCGCTGATGTCCAGGGGTTCCTGCCTTAAGATGAATACTCATAGGAACACCAACAGCTACAGAGAAATATCCATTTAAAAAACCCCAAACAGCACTTCAGTTAAGACCCCTCATTAGTAATCATCACCACAGCCTTTCAGAGCAACTGAAAAAGCAAACCACAAGGAAGAATGCTGTGTCTCATTAGAATAAAAAAAATCTACAAACACAAGAAAACTCACACCCTTTTTATAAAGCTACCCCAGGCTTCCAACGTGCTCTTACCCCCATGTATCCCATCTGGAGCCAGGCTGAGGAATCCAGTGGTGACACACGTTGATTTTGCCCCTGTTAAGGGAGAGGACCTGCTCCAGCCACCCTCGCTGGAGAGGGACCTGGCCGCCCAGGACTGCACACTTCTTGGTTACTCTTCCATGCAAGGTGGCCAACAGGACTGGCAGATTTATGTACCCCAACGCCCTGCCCCAGGTGTTTTTCCCCATGTTGCTCTAAGATCTGCTACTCTAGATCCAAGGCATCATGCTCCAGAAGAGCCACGCTGGACAACTGA
>NW_010133544.1:0-4832 GCF_000699245.1 Pterocles gutturalis | reverse complement strand
CCTCTCTGACAGCTTCGACAGCACCTGGGGACTGAATTCTTGTTCCCAGCCTTGGCTGATGCAGCAGAGCTGGGGGTATCTACTGTGGAGCGAGCTACACCAGCATGTGTCACCTGCCAGGCTCGCCGTGCTGTCTGGTTTGGAGCTGGAGACTGTGTGGAGCTGCCGTCGCTCCAACCGGGAGCAGATGCCTGTGTACTGTCAGACAGAAACTTTCTGACAAAGCGTTGACTCAGGAAAACAGCCTAATCCAATTAATAAATGTTTTGATTTTGCTTTGCCAGGTGGCAGAAGTAGAGCAGAAGCAATTCAATTCGAGTGGTCACAGGCGCTCTTCAGTTTCTGTTTTGGATCCCACCACCTTCGCCAACGTTATTTATCACTTGGTTTGGAGCTGGGCTCCGGCATCGCAACAGAGGCTGAGTCACCCCTGGAGAGATCCCGCACATGGGGCTGGCAGGAGGCAGGGTCTTCACGCTCTGATTGAGGGAACGGGTACTGGCCAATACACACCTTCATCCTACTTTCACCACAAGGGATCCAACTCCTGGAAGATTAAGAGCCTCCAGCAGGGGAATTTTGTGGCACACAGGCATCAGAGCTGGATCTCCTAAATCCAGGGACAAACCTTCACAAGCACAGACGGTACAGCCTGAACAGACATTGCAGTCCAGAACCTCAAACACTAGCCATGACCTCATCGTCAGAGAAATAATTGTGTCTAACTTCTGGATGCAAACTGGAATTTTCAGATTAGCATCTGCATCTTCCAAATGAAATGGGAGAAATTGCCCATTAAACCAAATGGCAATGAACTGGGGATTCAGCTGCAGACATATTCAAGGAACCTGATAAAGGGACACAAAACTGCTCAGATCCATTAATGTAATGATGCACTTGATGAGGGAGTCTCTTGGGGCACATTAGCATGAAAACTGTGAGGACAAAATCCTACAAGCCTGATATTCCAGCACTGCAGTTTGTTTGTGCCAAGTATAATCCAATCTACAATTTAAAACCACCACTTAGTGACAAAAGGCAGAGACCAGATGTCAGTTAACAGACAAATAAGTTTCCAAAAATCTATCTAACATGGAAGTAGAAACTTAAAAGAATTTGCCCCAGTTGTTAAAACCTCTCTTTTCTTGGTTATGCAACATCTGAAAAACCTTTGATTTGAAACAGAGATGTTAAAATTTTCATAGAGATGTTGCTGAAGTCTTCTGCACAAGCATCTTTTCCAAACACCCTCATCCATCAAAATGATTCTTTGCTGATAATTAGCCTCAGAAAAATGCATTTAATCAAAGTGACATCCATTACTTGTTACTGTAAATAGGCCTGTGGCTTCTGACAACGACTTTCTGGAAAGTATCCGGCCTATTTAAATTAGGCAACAAATAAGCTCATAATGGTACTTCTCTGACATACAGTTTCATTTTATTTACGGGCTTTTTTTATACACATCCCAACCCAGTTGTCAGCACTGCCCAAAAAAAAAAAAGAATGCAGGAGATGAAAAACTGCTGTGGTCAGGACAGCAAAGATCAAAGAGATGCCACAGCTTGTGGTATAAAACAATATTTATCAATTCAGGAGATGTGCTTTCTCAGCAGCCTTTAATCAGCAAATACCAGTATCACTTAAGAAGAGAAGCCTTCCTTCCAGAGCCCAGCCTTGCAGCACCAAGGGGATGCTGCACCCAGCCCCTTCTCCCTTCCAGCAGCACCCCCTGGCCTGGCTCCTGCACCATTGCACAGGGGATTCCCACGACCGGAGGATTCACGGGCCAAGCAGAAGAGAGGCAGCCAGGCACAATTCAGTAATCACACCCCCAGTTCTTCACCTTCATTTCTTTTTACAGGTCCAACATCTGTTCAGAGCAGAACAGATCTCTCTTTCTCTCAGCGCTGACATTGACAGAACCTTCCAAAAAGGAGAGAAACTTCTGAACCAGACAGGACTTACGGTCGACAACTGAGGCAGCTTCAAGGTTCCCAAAGAGCACCTTCTCTCCTCAAAGGAAAAATTACCTCCCAGTCCCCATTAGTCAGATTTATGCCCTGAGACAGCAGATTGTACCCTCTGGAAGTTTAGAGCCGAATGACAGTTAATCCTGTTTCTATAACCTACAGACCTGCCTTGCAAAAATGTCAAGCATGGCATTTAAACACAGTTGCACTGCTCTCAAATACAGCTGAGCCCAAAGCCTTCCAGATGCCTCATGGCAGTGAGCTTCAAAGATGAATACAAAGATGCTGGAAGGAGCACTTCCATTTGACAACTCTAGATTTGCCTGTCATTAGGCTTTTCTCTCTGTGTGGCACTGATCCATTTGCCTCCCCCACTCCTTTTCCAGCCAGTCTTTTCCTATTTGCTTCCTGGCTGATTTATTACCAACCTCCACACAACATCCAAGGTATTATTTTAATTCTCGTGTCAATCAGTCTACCTGCCAGAGAGTAAGCCCTACTTAGTTAGACTGCCTGTCTTCATCTTTCGCATCCTAAAAAGAAAAGTAAAAAAGGAGCAATCTATTTTACCAATTCCACCTCGTATTCACTGATTAGTTCTTTCAGTTCCGTGGGTTATCTGGACATGCTCCCTCCTCCTGTCACACCACAGCTCTCTAATTATCCACTTGTTCCAGCAAGCTCTCATCTCCCCAAGCTCCAGCATTACCTCATTCTTTCCCTCAGTCCAGTGGTGGTGTCTCCTCAGCATCCTCAGTGATGAGGATGGATTAACACATCTCTAACAGAAACAGATCTAATTCCCCAGAAGCCGTGAAACCTGGATTCCCCAACAGCCTCCATCCTTCCAGTCTTCTGCTGACCCCCGAAACCTCCCCATTATCATCAGCACACTGTCGTTCTAGGGGAGTTTTTCAAAAGCAGATATTTGAGACACTAATGTTTTTAGCATTGCTTTTATAAATAAATGATCTATTTAGTGCTACGAATATTCTCCTCCAGTGTTACGTCTGTAAGTCCGATGAGCTCTGTTTTCCCACTCACACTTCCCATACTGGTTACATGGGGGAATTTTCCTCAGCACATTCCTGTCAGCGCTGCAACAAAACACTTCAAAGCACATCTCTGAGCTGCTTAGTATTTATAAGGACAGCAAAGCCACAAATGCTTTCTGCTCTTCCACTAGCCTACATCAGCTCCTTATTCAGCTGGTTTGGAACAGACTAATCCACTAGTCATAATTACTCCTGAGAGCTTGCTTCATCGATGAGGTCCCAGTATCATTAATGACTTGGACTGAAACTGAGGCCCAACAGCAACATTTCCAAAAGCCTACAGCAGTGGTTTACTGCAATTCTCAGCAAAGCCAAGAGGACTACATGTGGATAGCAAACGTGTTCTCATAGATGTACACTCTCAAACACATTGTGGGGTTTTCAATATTTTCTAGATGAAGGGGAAAGTCAAAGAGCTAAAGATAGCAGCATGTAAAACCGGTGAAACAAAGATAACTTGAGAAATAAGGCTAATGAATTTACCAAAATAATCCAGAGTATCTCCAAACTAAAATTAGAGATTCTGAATCAGAAACACTCACATCTAGATGAAAATGAAGATTAAGGGGTATACCAGTGAGATGCAGAAAAACCACACAGTCTGCAGTTGCCATCCTCTGTATTTCAGATCCATTCAAAGATTTAAATATGAAAACTATTAAAACTCTAAACTCCAGACTTATCCAAATGAGACATATCATAACCATTATGAAATCCAGACATTTTCTGCATTGGAATTTCCCATCAGCCTCTCACCTGATGCCATAAAACTGTATTAATGTTTAAGTGCCTGTTAAGGAAATCCGGGCTTTAAAATCTTGATGATCACAGACTCATTTACGAGAAAGGTCAATTCTTATGGAGCTATAAAAGTTAG
This sequence comes from Pterocles gutturalis, assembly GCF_000699245.1. Classification (NCBI taxonomy): domain Eukaryota; kingdom Metazoa; phylum Chordata; class Aves; order Pterocliformes; family Pteroclidae; genus Pterocles; species Pterocles gutturalis. The sequence goes on along the minus strand of NW_010133544.1, from coordinate 927 downwards.
GAATTCTTATTTAGAACATTTGTAAATCCCACATTCTCAAACTCAGATCCACTTTCTTTTTGTATGATGCTTATACACCCAAAAAAAATAAATATGAAACTACCTTTTAATACAGATGCACGAAATCCTTGATGCGAATACCAAATACACAGCAGCTACCCAAAGGTTAACTCATCAGCAATTGAAGGGTTTTTTCAACAAGAGTTACAGCTGCCTCTGTTTACATCATGCAATTCACTGGTGGGAAAAGATGACAATTGTACTGACTCCCATTAGCACTGTAGCTCCTTGATTTTTATTATATGAACAGAGTTGAAGGGAGGGTTGTTCTTGTTCCTCTCCATTTAACTGCTCTGCTCATGGAATTCACTTGCCACTCATTACATTCCTCCTTCTGCTTTAGCTCACTCAATCTGGTAATAAATCCCTGCCAGCCAGACAGGAATAGCAGGCTTGGCACTCAACCCATAAAGGCCATTTCTCTAGACAACCCAAGAACTGGAGAGTTATGCCACATCCACAGCAGCTCTTTAGAGTCACTCTGCTCCCATCAGCATCCCCTGCTGCAAAGACAGCCTCTGAGAACAGAGCTTCTCGATGAGCCTTACCTCTAATAAACATATGTGCTCAGTCCAAACTCCGCATATGGCTTAACAGGGAGCTTCACCAGCCCCTCACCTCACCAACTGTATCCCACACAACTTCCACACAGTCCTTCCTTTTCCTCCTTGCCACCCCCTGACGGGACTCCCAGACACAAGCAGCTCCTCACCATACCAACATATCTCAATGTCTGCTGGCCCAGTACACCTGCAGCTCCCAGTGTTCAGCATCTATGGGATGTCCACCAGCCCTGGAAACCCATACATTCCCGGTGTCCTGCCTGAGGCATTCCCACACGCACCCCCGCGGCCTCCATCCCCAGCA
>NW_010133543.1:0-23894 GCF_000699245.1 Pterocles gutturalis | reverse complement strand
CGTGTTGGCCCCTTACCGCGGGCTGGCGCCAGGTGTTGGGGTTGCCTTAACATCTTGGAGGGTCGCCCACTCTTGAGCAGGGGATGGGGAGAGTTCAGCTCTCCCCCAAAGTTGACAAGCGTCTGCCGGGGACTTAACCCCGTGGCCCTGTGACTCTAATATCCAACTGAAACAATAAGATCCAGGGAGATGAGGGGGTGTGAAGGGGGGGAGGAATATAAGCTGCATGATGACAAATGTTTCATTTGCCCCAAGCACACTTTGGCTTATTTTAACCTCAGCTATACAGGAGCATTCCTGGGGGCAAAGTAAAAATAGACACTTAGCTAAAAGAAGAGAGGTCCCAGCATGGGGCATGGGGCGGCACATGGAGCGTGAGGCTGGGGTTCCACGACCACCCACAGCAGTGCTGGAGCACACTGGTGATGGGAGCCTCAGGGTGGGCACAGCACTGACACCACACCCTCCTTCGGGGCGCAGTCCTTTGGCCCCCTGATTCTTGTATTGCCTCTGTAGGTCTGCTGGAAATCTCCCCCGTGGAAAGAGGAGTGGTGAGCATATTTGGTGTTAGAAGTGGACTCTTCGTGGCCATGAATAGCAAAGGCAAACTCTATGGATCTGTAAGTAGCCACCGATTGTGTGCCTGGGGAGGGGACCATGGTTAGCTGGGGTGAGAGGTGTGCGTGGTTCCCAAGCCCCATCCTTGCCCCTCCTACGTCAGGCAACAGCTCAGCCCTTGCTGCCTTGCCAACAGAAGTTGTGCTGCCCACGTATGCTGAACTTTTGGAGTAAAACCCACTCTTTGCATTACACATCCTTGGTTCCCCCATAAAATCTGTAGTCACCCAACCATGGCTATCCATCTTGCCTACCACACAGACCAACCGAGTAGTCATCTGTGTGGCAAGACCTCAAGCTAGACCTCCATTCCTTTCTTGTATTTGAGTACAAACAGCTGTAAGCAGGTATGGCAATCGCCCACTTCATCTGTCAGGGTGCTCTTAAACTTGTGATCAGCCAGGACCCCACAAATGGTCCTTTATGATGAGAAGAATCAGTGCCTGTCACACACCTATAGATCACTCTTTGTTAATGCTCTTGATTGGAGAGTCTGTTCCCAGGACCAGTTCAGCATCCTCAGGGTTTGACCTCTATACTTATAAGAAGGCAAATATATTAGGAGACAATACAGATCTTTTTTTTACGTTGGATCTTTGGAAAAGGTGGAGGCATCTTATAAGTTGTATTTGGGGTGGACAATAAACAACAGTGCATGTGTTCACCCATGTCGAGCTGTCCTCCTGCTTTTGAGTTCACCTCTGTATGAGTTACTGTGATCAGCATCATTTCAAGCCCACGTTCCTGAGTCTCCTTCCTTACCCATGGCTTCTATATTTCATGTTTCTCAAGTATGCCATGAAGAAACGTGGTCTGAGGAAGAGCCAAACTATGTCAAAGCCAAACTATGTCAGTTAACTTGGGCATTTTCACATGAAGACATGAAGCATCCGGATTTATTTTCTGGGGCATGAGTCTTGTTACAGAGGGTTTTGACTTATATAAGAGCCAGGCAGACTCAGCCACCAAAGTGCAAAGGCTCCCTTTGCATCATTTCTTATGAAGACTGCTACTTTGGTGTCCTGGGCAGAGTAATTTCCAGGGCGGTGTTCAGCTTGACAGGCGGCTGAGATGTCTCTTACAAAACCCTAGGCTTTTGCCCACTAAGAAGAGATGAAGAGTTCATTTGTTCCTCTCCAGATAACAGCACACTTGTAGCACCTGTCCCTCTTTGTACTTGCAAATGAAATCTCTTCCCTGGAAAGTTGCCTTTTGCCATCTCTGTTCTCCTGATTCATTAACAGAAGTGAACCCAAATCCTTCCTGTGATTTTAAAACTAAAGAATCAGAAAAAATTGTCTACTCTGAGTGTCTTTAAAACACCTATTTCTCCATGATAAAGTGCTAGCATTCAGGTTTTTCTGAAGCCTCTCAGGCAATTTATTACTGGTAAGACAACCACTGGGCGATCAGATGAGCAGGGCAGCAGAATTGGACCTGGCCTTACCCCACTGCAGCTCTGTGAAGATGTGTCCCTCTCCTTCAACAGCCCAGATACAGCCACAGGTGTCCTTCCCTCCTGGCCTGGACACTCTGGCTCCCCGAGTGCTGTTTGAAGCTTCCTTTGGGTGACCACTTCAAAAGATTACAAAGGGAGGCAAGTCAGCTGCACCGTTTCCCCCCAGCACACCTTCTGCACCTGGTAGGAAGAATATTTCCACACCTGATGCTTAAAATTCCTTTCCTCTCCTTCTTTCCTTTTCATTTCAGACCCATTTCAATGACGAGTGCAAATTCAAAGAGATTCTCCTGCCAAACAACTACAATGCTTACGAATCCAGGATTTATCCCGGGATGTACATAGCCCTGAGCAAAAATGGAAGAACAAAGAAAGGCAATAAAGTATCTCCCACAATGACAGTGACACATTTTCTTCCTAGAATCTGAGACATCTCCCTTCAGACCTACCTCAGCCCAGGGGAAGACGCAGAACACGTTTGGGGAAAAGAAACATGGTGCACTTTTACTGGAGAGTTTTATGCAAGAGTAGGTGTAAGATATTTAAGTTAATTATTTAAATCTGTATATATTGCCACAGAATTTATTTATAGTTTTGACTTTTTTTAAAAAATTTCTGAAAACAAAACAAACCTCCAACCCAGGGTATTTCATTTCATGGTGCAACAGTAGAAGACCTCTGCTTTGTGGTGGTTTATTTAATTCATTTCTAAGTTATCACAGGTGTGCTGCTACTCCGTGTCCTCAACCAGGTGAAATTCAACTCCCCTATTACAACGTTTTGCACTGTTTGTGTGTTGTACACTGTCTATCCCTGTACATTTGTTTGTGTGTTTGTTTGTTTGTTTTTTACGGTGGCTTTGTTCTCCTCTGTGTGTTTTCCCAAACCCCTCGTGAGTCCCAAAGCAGCTCTTGGCCCCCGCGAAGGCGCGGTGGCAGAGGTGCCTGGCCGGGATGCCGGTGCGGAGCCACACACAATGCCTGACCCCCTTTGTGCGGCAGTGCTATTTCATTGGAACGGGATCGGTTTACCTCCGTACAGAAAGCGCAGGGCTGAGGAGCTACCCCACAAATCTGTTTTTAGATCTGCCAGTGATGAACTTTGAACTTTTCTGCAGTCCGTCTTCTTAGAGCTGCCAGGCGGTGGAGAGGCTTAAACACCTTCATAAACTCAGCAGAGTTGAGATATTTTTTTTCTCTTCAGATAAACAGGAGCATACGAGCTTTTGTGGCCCTTAATGGAAGCTTATATTTGATACCATTGCTTGGCATTAGGCTAAAAAGAAATGTCTCTGTCCCTCCCACAATGAGTGCACTGCAAAACAGACTACCGTGAATGAATGACATTTCATTCAAATCAAATTCCCTTTCACATTTGGAGACTACATTCATTTTTCAAAGGTTGTGAAACTCTATAATACTCATAAGTTTTCAAAAGGCAAAAGCATTTGCTGGTCCGTAGAAAACACAAGCTCCACAGAGAGAATTTAGAATGATCACAAAGAATTGAGGTTGTTTTGTGCTATTTATTATTTTTGGTGCAGTATTTAGAAGGAGAAATATGCTGCTTTTTTCTGTCTCATTCCCTGACAAAGTTGATTGATTAATTTCTACCTCACTAACTCCCTGAGCCAGTCTCCTAACAAAATCTGCGTGGAAGGAAGGTACACGCTTTTCTGCTTGGTCTTACAGTTCTGGAGGAGGGCCTGGGGGAACAATCATAATCCCAAATCTCTCTTTTTTTCCATATGTAGCCAAAAGTATTCAGGATAGAGTTCGTTGCATCCTATTTGAGCCTTGTCACGTTTGAGCTATCTTTACCCAGTGGTTTACTTTTAGTAAGGATAATCATGGTGAAAATATTTGCAGACAGCTGTCAGGCTGCAGTACTATATCGTCATCAAGTAACCCTATATTTTTCCTTATATATTTTGCAAGTGTAACTCATGTCTCTAATGTGATGAAGGAAAGGACAAGTTTGATTATGGGGCAACCACTAAAAGGATCCATTTGTCCTTTTCTTCTTTCCTTTTTCCTTTCCTTTCCTTTTTCCTTTCCTTTTTCCTTTCCTTTTTCCTTTCCTTTTTCCTCTCCTCTCCTCTCCTCTCAAGATACATCATCTTTGGGGCATCAATATGTTAGGTGGGAACCAGAACTAACCAGAGTGTTGGATGACTTAAAGGATGTTTACAGATCATCTTCCAGTCTAAACTAGTTAATTCTGACTACATGCAAATCTGAGTTGTTTTTTTTTTTTTTCCTCTTTACATTCCTACACAAAAGTCTTTGTTCCTTTGTAATGGTATAGACTTGCCTGTATCCTCTACTTACACATGGCCTTGAAGACAAAATCTACTCACCAAAGTTCAGTAAGACCAGAGCAGACCAGGACCAGATCTTAAGCCAACTGCTGTCAAAGTAAAAATAAGAATTAAGAAAAAGGAAGCTAAATCGAGAGAGAATGCCTAGGAAATACTACACCTAAGGATTTTAAAATATTTCTGTAATAAGAATTAAGAAAAAGGAAGCTAAATCAAGAGAGAATGCCTAGGAAATACTACGCCTAAGGATTTTAAAATATTTCTGCTCTGTAATTTGGGGAATTTCTGTACTTTGTGTCTTCTCTATGTGAGTGATCATTGTGTAATTATCACCACTACCTCTGACAACCTATGATTTTGTTCCAGATTTCAGACAGCCAAAATCAAACCACAAAGATTTTCTCTGGGAATGGTTCGTCTTTTGCCACTTTTCACTCTATTAAATCCACAACCAACAGCCTCACATGAGATACATTCAGAGGTAGTTGTTGTAACTTTGGAATATTGTGATAAAACCTTGACGACAATGTTACATGGTATGAGCTTTCACCATTTGCCAGAATCTGTCTGTAGTTTTATACAGGTGCTGTTCAAGACTGTGGTGTATGTGCTGTGCACATTTAAATGCGTAATAAATGATAAATGTTTACAACGTATGGCACCCTGGTATTGATTTTAACTTTTTAGAATGGAATGCATCGTGCAATGAAAGACAAAAAAAATAAAATGCTATTTCACCTTCCCAAAGACCAGGGAGGCTTTGCACCTATGCCAGCTACTTCACGAATGACAGCCTGGATTTCTTACTCAGCTAAAGTTCCCCTTGCCAAAGTTGGAACTGGTCCAGGAAAGCCCAGCTTCACGAGCTCGGTAACAGATACGCTCGCATCTGCCACACGCTAGTATTCTTACTCATATTATTTGAAGGGTTATTGACAAGTGCAGCTTTTCGTGCAGCATCTAAAAGGAATGATCAGAGACATGAACCAGTTTTGGAGTTTGTGTTGCTGGATGTTAACATTACAAATGGAACCTGATTGCCTTTTACTTGGCTTTAATGAGTGCTGCTCTCTCTCTCTGTGAAGTAGGACTACGTCCATGCAAGAGGTTGTAGGATAACCCCTTTGATTTGAGATACTTTTTACAATTAGTGATTGTACTCATAGGAGCATACAGAAATGTGAAGTGCTTTGTAGCACACCTTATGTCACAACTCTTTTGCACAACTGTTATTTGTAAATACTCACACATAAGTACTTGTACACACAGATGCACACCATGTCACACCTATGTACTTGCAGTTTCACTCCCTTCCAAGGATCAGGGAGAAGGGTATGTAACGGGAACAACAATACTCAGGTTTGATCTTACACACCGTGATGGCAAAGGGAGTTGGTCCAGCTAAGGGCCACCCAAAGCAGAAAGCCAGATCCCAAGATACAGACTTCTCAATTTCATTTTCCACTGAGTGATGATCTTTTTCCTGTTCCTAGAAAGGGGAAGGCAATAGAGGAGCAGGGAACATCCAGTGCCCTTGCTCTGAGCAAAAGCAATTTCTCTCTGGAGTTCTATAGGTTCTATAAATACGTAGCACAGGTGGGGTTTTTTTAACTGGACAAGTATAGCTGCAGCATGTTTAATGCTCCCATGAATAGAACCAGAATAAATAGGCAAGCAGACATGTATAATCATTTTTGTTAATTAACTTTTTTGTTTGCAATGCTTGTAAACAAAGAACAAATGTAAATTTCTTACTGACAGGTCTTCTAAAATTATAACAAAAAATCATGGCCAGGGACAAAAATTTGGTTCAGCCTTGGAGAGAAATCCAATTATAACTTTAAGATTGGAGATAAATCATAAGACTTGGCTCTTAGGAAGGTGAGATTTCAGAGTAGCAGCTTTGTAGGTTCATAGCACTAGAGTGCTGGCACTGTACACGGGGTCCTACCCACATAAAAATATAAGGACCTACTGCCACCACCGATGGAGCAGCTTGAGATGTCAACGGGCATCACCCACTTTTCCTTCATTACAAGACCATTTTGCCTCACATTGCTTTTAGAGGTAATCAAATAAATGCATTAAAGGTGAAAATAAATTTTAACCCCCCCAAAAAGTCTCTGATACATCATGTGTTGCATCATTCCTGAGCTCACTGAGAGCATCGCCACGCTCCAGCCATGCCCAGTGCTCCTGCCATCCTCTAGCAAACATTTCTCTGCACAGAAGACCCGAAAACCTTTCCTGAGGGTGGGTTAAGCCCTTCCCTAAGCCAGGCTCCTTTCCCCCATCCAAGGCTGGTCCAGCCTGTCCCAGGGGATGAAGAGAAGCAGAGCAGTGCCAGCCTGGCCCCACACCGTGCCCCCATTTGCCGTGGGAAGGGCAGACACCAGGCTCCAAGCCCCAGCCTTCGCTTGCAGACTTGCCTGTTTTAAGTGGCCCGTGGTTAACATTTTCTGACTCACCTGTGACTTCTCCCAAGTTGTCCGTATCTAATCTGTGCTAATAAAAATCAACATGACAAAACACTGCCTTGGATATAAATAGCCGTGGGTTTCAGAGCGGTGGCTGGGTTCACAGTGCCCGGGTCGGCTGTTCACACTTTACCACTTGGTTTCCACGGCGGTATATTAACTGACCATGCAAGTGGCCAATTAAATAGAGTCTGTTAAGGGCTGAGGAGCCTTTTGATAAAGGCTAGCAAGTACTTAAGAAAGTTAAAAGGAATTCCCTGAAACACTGCAGCTCCCTTTATATGACAAAAAGTATTGGTGCTTGCCAAGCACAGATAAGAACAGATTTTTAATGGAGAAAACCCAGTCTGAAGCTAAAAAAAACCAAACAAACAACCCCCCAAAAAACTGCCCACAAACAAAACAAAAAACCCCCAACCATGGGATAGTGGAAAATTGTAATACCTAGCTGCTTTCAGGCAATACAACATGCAAAAGGGAGGCACAGCAAGATTTCAGTTTCCTGTGCACCAGCCGTGATTTATAGACTTCAAACAAGAAATATTAGCCTGAACTGTTTCAAAAACTGATTACTTTATATAAATAGCTTAATATCATGCCAATACCTACAGCCAGTCACTTAAGGCAGACAATTACTTAATATAAAGCAATTACAATTTTTAATGTCCTAAGTTTCATTATACACTAAAAAGAAGCTGGTTAGTGCTGTCTATAGAATGGACCTGGCTGGTTTACATTACTGCACATTTTTGATATTAATATCTCTGTGTTTTAACTCCCTGTTTCCAAGCTGTCATTACACAGTGTTCAAAATATGTCTATTAATATATTAAAATTTGTGAGACATGCAGATGCTGAGTTTGCGAGAGCATGGGATCAGTAAGCTCTACAGCTTGCGGCTGAGCAGAATAGAACTGGGAATGGGCACTCGTGCAGTGAACACCACCCGTACTGGGCACTGGATGGGGCAGGGCTCCTGTAAAAAAAGGTGCTGCATGACCAGATCTTAGTTGTATGTGAAGGTTTCATTAAGGTTTTCTTAAATTCTGAGTGCTGGATTGACCTTGGGTACCTCCTAGTGTCATTCTGTGTGTGCACAGGCAATTACCTTTTATGACCACAGTCTTTTATTGTGGGTAGATACAGAAGTACTCATCCCCTGTGACTCCCCAGGCTGTGTTGACCTTCGCTATCGTTCATTCACACTACTTCATATAGGTTAAAGAAAGTGATTTAGCCATGTTTGTACCAATTAACATATTCCAGATGCAAACTGGCTGCTAATCAGGTTACCTCTGAAGTACAAATCAGATCTTTATCAGCTTAAAGGTATTTGGCAAGTGTCAAAGCCACTTGGTAAAACTCTGTGGTTTCTGGGGAGCTTCTATTTACATCCTTTTCCATTATCTCCCCAGCTATATCTGTTTGCTTCCAGTGCCTCCAAGAAAAGTGTTTGCTGGGGCCAGTCCAGCTGTTTAATGTCGTTGAGGTTAAGGGTGTTTGTGAGAAGAAAGGGGGACGAGCACCCATCAGAGATGGGAGACCCCAACCTTGTGGGGATTTTGTTAAAGAAGTTTAAAAGAAGTGTCCAGCCACATACTTCTGACTGATGGCTGCTCAGCATGCTTGAGGGCTTATCCACAAGGAACATTTTGGAGATTTGTTGGATAAATCTCTTTTACAAGGTCTTTTGCTTAGCCAGATGGTAACTGGGTCCCTGCCTGGGCGGGAGATTGCCCCCAGCTGGCTCACAGCAACTCGTCCCTGACCATCACAGTGGGACAAATGGCCTCCACAAGGCTCCTCCATCACCAAGCCAGCGCTGCTCCAGTGCCTCCCCACGCCCTCCACCAACACTGAAACCCAGCACCATCACAGCTGCTTCCCATCCTCGAGCCCCCTCCCAGCCTGGGCAGCCCCCGCAGCCGGGAAGGACCAGGAGAGCCTTGGATCCTCCACTGGGCTCCATCAGGGTGAGGACCATTGCTCTGCCAGGCTTCAGCACCCCTCTCCTCTCCCTCCCGGCTAACCAGCAGAGTGTCTCTTCCTGGTGGGGAAAGGATGCGTTCCAGCTCCCCAGCACTCACCTTCCCTGATGAATCCCGCTGCGAGAAACTACCGTGAGTGGGAGCTCGTCCATGAGGAGTTACACATTAACGCAGGCGGTTAGGTTGCTATCTCACCCATGTGGTCTGGGTCTGGAGCCAGAGAGTCTTTTTGCCGGTGCCTTTCCTTCAGATGAGGGTGGAGATAAGAGGGATGATTTCCCTGCGCCGCAGCCAGGAGGTTACTGCCTTGCCGTGACCTCGGGTCTCCGGCGGTGCTTGACCGGGAGTGGCCGTGCCCGCATGGCTAGACAGGTCCAACCCGCCAACAGCCATAACTTTGGCTGCAGTTTATTGTAGCTCTTCCACAGCCCCTAAAGAAAATGACCTCGGTTGCTTTTTCCCTTGTTTCCGACCTTCCTCCGGCGGGGCCGGGTGACTGGCACTGCCTTTCTCCAGCAGCCCTGCCCGTTCCCAACATCCTCCTTGCACGCAGCAGGCTGCTGCTGCCCAGAAACATCCCTCCACCCTTCCTTCTTCCACGCTGTCCCATTTTGACAGCTTTTCCTCTTCTTTTGCCATTTCTTTTTTGATTTTGTACTCACCTTTTCTTATGTTTCTTAATTACATTACCTCCGCTCTCCCTTTCTCTCCCACCTTTTCTACTCTTTTTTTTCTTGAGATCTTTTTTTAAATTTTATTCTGGAGACCCTATGAATCACATTAAGGCCAAAGACACTCAAGCTTTAACCAAACATGTACCCGGTCCTGCCTGCTGCAGCTGACGTGGGTCAGAACAACAGTGATGCAAAATCTGCCAACACGGGAGCAACGTGTACCGATACCCGACCCTGTGACTCAGATTTGTTCCTGCAGATGTTAACGTGCACGGACGGTCTGCTACGCTCTTGTCAGGGTGGGTTTATTTTCATAGAATCACGGAATCAGAGAATGGTTTGGGTTGGAAGGGACCTTTAGAGGTCATCCAATCCAACCCCCTTGCAACGAGCAGGGACATCTCCAGCTACATCAGGTTGCTCTGAGCCCCGTCCAACCTGACCTTGAATGTTTCCAGTGATGGGGCATCTGCCACCTCCCTGGGCAACCTGCTCCAGTGTTTGACCAGCTTCATCATAAAAAAATTCTTCTTTATATCTAGTCTGAATCTACCCTCTTTCAGTTTAAAACTCTTTCTTACTTCTCTGGTTGGTATCTGCCCTTGGTTTTCATCTTCTGCGTTAAATTCAAGCTCATTTTTGGGGTAGCACAGAGCTTCTCCCTGTCGGTGATAAAATCATGTGCAACAAACAATAGCTTCTGGTAAAAATGTTCCTTTTTTTCCCCCGCTAAGGAGATTACAAGGTTATAATTTGTAAAATAAGCATATTCCTGTTAATTAAATTAAGGACTGGGGCTGCATAAGCAAATACCAATCACAGGAGAGAAAGAGAGCAAGGGAGAGGGATGCTGAGTTTCACACATAATTTGTTTCACGCTACTTAGCAGGGCTATGACAGACGTTCGCTAAGAAGAAAGCAAACATTTACTATTTATTTCACCTATCCAGCCAACACAGGTAAGCCTCTATTAACAAAAGCTGCCTCCTTTGCCAGAGTGGATGGTTTGTTGTGAAAAACTTTTGTTGTGATGGGTTTAAAAGAGCATTTGCAGCTAATACAAAGATGTATTGGCACAGACTAAGTAGCAAATACACACTTGTAGTTTTATATACTTTCTAGTTGCAGTATATTTTATATCACAGCCCTGATTCACGTCTACTGAAGCGAGTCGGGAAGCTTCTATCAACTTCAGTGAAGTCGAGCCCTAAATCAAATGCTGGAAAATAAATATACACAACATGTCCCCCCAGATATATCTACCTAAATAATCAGTTGGAGACAATCTACACTCAGCCTCACGCAGGTGCATGATGAGTGTCTTTATAGGGTTTGGAAAAACCTCCCCCGCCCTGCCTGCCCCCTGAAATGCCAGGGTAAAGGGCAGTCCCTGGAGTGCTTTTGCCCCATCCAGCTGTCTCAGAGCTGCAATCCATGCCCAAGGCGAGCTCCATGGCAAAACGAGCCTCACACCCCCCCAAAAAAAGGGAAACTCCCTTTGGGGGTTCGTGGCTGCACACCCCGCTCATGCCTTTGCCTAAAAGTTGTAACTTCAGCGAAATGCATCCAACAAGGAACCTTGTATGAGAGAGGGATGAAGGCGGTTTTGCTAAATGTCAGCTCTAAACGGGAGCAGCCCAAACAAAGTGGGAGGAATGCTGTGTCACGGCATGGGCTGCAGACTGGCAGAACAGGCTGAAAATAACAAAGTGATTTCAACTCAACTTTTTGCAGGAATGTCTTCCTGGGGTGGAGAAAGGGAAGGAGGACTGATGGACTCAGATGGGAACTGGCTCCTTGAAAACCTGTCTTGTCTAAGATATGGCACCTTCTTGTTCTCCAGTTTTTAGAAATTAGAGAATAAAATGGGAGATTCCTTCATTTCTGTCTTTATTTTTTAAAAAAGTAATGCAGTGAGTGGTCACTGATGTAGTAAAAGTGTTATTTCCATGGAGGGTTTAGATCAAACTGAGTACCACAGAGATGAGCTGATGAATTGCTGCTGCACATTTCACCAGTTTTGTTTAAAACTTTATATAACTGATGTTTTAATTGTGTAAGTGTCCACCCGTTGTATTTTCTTTCTATTTCTATCCTGGGGTAAATACGATGGGGTAATTAACCACAGGATATTCACCTGTGTTGTTCACCAAAGGGTTTCAGGTTTTAAATGAGCTCAGACATGGACTCACTGAACTGCTGACCGGGATGTGAACCTTACTGCTTGTACCAGCCTTAGTGTCAGGGGAAGGACAGATTGCAAATGTGATGCTTGCCTTCAAAAGGACCCAAGGGAAGACCAATAAAACTAGAAATCAGTAAATAATTTGCACTGGGCACCTTGTTTGAAACAATAATGAAAAAATATTAGCCACGACAAGAGATAAAGACAAAAGAGTGGGCACGATACTGCCAAGATTTTATAGAAGTTACACATCAACTCTACTTTTGGACAAGTTCCTCTGCCCAGGCTGCCACGGGGTAGGAGGGAAGTCTTGGAACTCCTGTTCCCTGCAAATACCAGAGCTGTGGTTAGAGGTCATGAAAGAAAATGTGACTTTGATTATAAGCTGTTGAGTACAGTGATCCGGATTTTCACCTTCATTTTATAAAGTCCCTCTGACAAATATTGGCAGGGGTGGAAGAACAACCTTATATGGTCTTTTTTATCTTGCTGTTCTGTAGGTATCTGTAGCCAACTGCTACCAAATTGGCAGGATCCTGGACTAGACTCATCTCTGACCTGACTCGTTCCAGCCACGCTTGTGTCCTTGCCAGCCTGTCCGCACATCCTATTCCAGTTATAACAAAATATTGGAAGGATATTAACAGCATGGTTCTGGATTTATTCAATCGCTAACTTTGATAGTTCAACATAAGACCCAATTGGAACCCACATCTCCTTTGGTCGGCAGGATATCCTCAGCTCTTTCACGGTGGGCTGGGGGCAGTCGACACCGTAGCAAAGCCTTCGCTCGCTGCTCAGCGGGTCTTGAACTGGCTTTGGAGAACAAATGCCAGTCCCCAGCCCCAGCTGTTCCTATGGCAACACGGCAAAGTTGGGGGGACAGATTGCTTATTCTGGGAAGGTGAGGAAGAAGAAAATGAATAAAACAATCCCCAAAGCAAGCAACAAGCTAACAACATACAATTTCAGGCGAGCTGAAGAAGGGAGCGGCGTTGGTGAGTGATGTGTGTCCTGCTGCTCTTTTGTGAAGCCAGCTGTGAGACGTGGCTGCGATGGGTGCAGCGAGGTGGGCAGCCTCCCAGATGTGCAAGTGTAAAGCCCACAGACTTCAAAAGGACTGACATTCGAAACCATTACCTGAACACCACCCTTCCGTATTTCAAAGGGAAACCAGCTGAACTTTCCCTGTAATCACTGTCATGTAACATCCCTTTAGTGAACCAGCTAGCGCAGGATCGTCATGTCAGCCAAGCACAGAGGGTGCTGGCATTTAGATTTATTCTACAAAGAGTTGCTCATGTCCCCAGGATCCCTCACAGCCCTGCTCCTCCTATGGGGGATGGAGTAGGATTATACAGCAGCATCAAGCGGGAGAAGACAGACTCAGCAAAGCCATCGAGAGGTACGCTGGGCAGAATCTGTGGTCATAAAACTGTAAGTGTTGGAAGAAGGCCAGCTCCCAAATCTCAGGGTAAGGGGAAACATGAGCTGATAGACCTGTCGCAATTGCATTGGGTATTTTGTAAGTTGGTTACTTTGCTTTCTGGAGTTTAAGAAGTCACCTCTTCGCTCAGGACGGTTGGCTGTGCCATGACAGTGACAAATGGGACTTGGTAAATTGCCCACAAAGAGATGATTACTTTTATTAATTAATTAACCTGTGATTGCTTATACAAACAGCAGCCAGTGGACACTTTCTAATATGAATCTAGGATTGTGACTGGTACCCTTTACAAAGAGAAAAACTGTTGGTCCTTCTGTGTTTAGGATGTGTGCATGCATGGTATTTCCTACCCTTCTGTAAAGAACCTTGCAAACACTTTGGACAATGTGCATTTTATTAGGAAAAGGAAGCACTGAGGAACCGAATCGAATATACACAGCGGGAAAAAGTAAATGCATTAACTGACTTTAAGGCGGATAAAAATGGTGGTGCAGGGAGAAATTCTGTTCCAGAAAGGTCATTCATTTGCCTCTGCATTCCTTCCCCACATTTACATGCTGCTCACTGGATTCATCAAAGGTCTTCATTATTCGCTCTTGGCATGCATAAAACAATCACTTTCAGACATAATGACCTAATTACTCAAACAAGACAAATAAAAAAATGGCAGTTATTTACTTCAGACATTAGTATGTAGCAGCTCTTCAGAAAAGAGACTTAAAGGACTTCTAGCCCATATTTAAAACGTGAGAGCCACTGTCACCCAACAGGGTGGATTTTGATGACTGCAAGCATCAGTGATTCCCTTTCAGTGTGACTCCTGGGCTACCCCAACTCATCCTTCTCTCCCTAGGGACCAGGATAGCTGCAGGTAGCCATTGACAGCTGCAGAATGAGGACATTTTCACCATGTTTTTCCCCCAGTTTCCCCGCGGTCAACCCCAGCTCATCCTGCACACCCAGGTCTGGCCCAGGGGCTTCGGTGACATGAGGACCTCTACACAGCCAGGGAAGCCCCAACAACCAAACCTTACCTTTAAAGGCCATTTCTCCTCCTTCTATAACCTTTTTTATTGCCCAAGCAGCACAAAGAAGGGAAAATTTTAGCCTGGATATTGTAAATTAATGCAGAACCGGGACAATTAATAGTTCACATTTGCTGGGTCTGCCAAAGAGACGTGGTTCAAAAGGGGGATCATTCTGGATCTTGTTTATTTTGCAATGTTCTGCCGGATGGCATAGTAGTAATGATGTAATTACTACCAGTAAATGTCACTGTCAGGCAATGACTCGTTTAGAGCTCACATGATTGCAGAAAAAAATACATGCAGTGTTATCATGATGCTTATCAGTGCTGTGTCATATACATAACCTTATTGTCTCCATTAAAAAGAGTTGATTCTGGGGACAAGAGTCAAAGCATGAACTTTTGAGCCTCTCTGCACTTTCCCCTACAGAGATGTATTCTCTTTGCCATCCCAGTACCTCTGCAAGCATGGAATATGTGTCCATGTATTTTTCCAGAGCAGCCTGCCTATCAGTCCACCTTACAGCGTTGGCAGTGTTCATAAGTGCTCACAAATGTTACAGAGCAGTTTCCCTGAGCCCGTCACGTTTGTGTTAATATACACCAACATGGAGAGATCTAGCTCATTTCCTAATTACGAAGCGTTTCACACTGGATGGCAAATGAAAGGCTTAAGCCCCGGTGGGATCATATGTGTCTGACCCACAAATAATTGTTTGACATCAGAAGGTGAATGAGAAGCATATTTCTTAATAGGTTCCCCACCCTGGGCAGTGCAAGCCTTCCTTTGAAGAGTGTCTCTATGGTAATT
The DNA here is from genome assembly GCF_000699245.1 of Pterocles gutturalis. Classification (NCBI taxonomy): domain Eukaryota; kingdom Metazoa; phylum Chordata; class Aves; order Pterocliformes; family Pteroclidae; genus Pterocles; species Pterocles gutturalis. Next base: position 8,888 of record NW_010133543.1, on the reverse strand, counting down.
GATGTTAATGAGCAGCAAGCCAAGGAGAAACACTGGGTCACCAGGTAGGAAGCCCCCCAAGAGATAATCTAATTACTCTCCAAAACAAATTACTTTCAACCAAAACAAATTACTTTCAATCACTCTGCAACAGATAAGATCAGTGGAGGGAGCTCAAAGCTGATGACAGCTGGAGACTGAGGCTTCACGAGTTTATGGATTGATTGCTTTTCCCTTTGGTCCGTTTTGTTGAATGACAATGGAGTGACAGAAAACTGGAGCCAAGAACTGAGCTCCCTTTCATTGCCTTCAGACGAATGCGAAGGACCTGCCAACTCAAGGCTCTTTGCTGTGCGGCTCATTGATCTAAAATTGGAAAAGCTGAAGCTGTGCATGTTCACATCTGTAACAGGAGCAAAACTCTCCAGGAATAAATGCACAGGCTGGGAGACAATAAAATCCACTCGTTGTCTGTGCACCATCAGGCTAGGAAGCACAAGGGAAAGCTGGACATCATTGTTGCTTGTTTGTGCACGCACATAAAATGTGAGCCAAAATGGAGCCTTCTTTCTTATGAGACCTTAACGGGACTAAACTATAAATATTAATTGATGCTCTAACAATTTACTACCAAGAATTATTGCCAAATGTCTGACTGTTCCCACTGAAGTAAATGAATTTTTTCCATGGAAGGCAGAATTGGACCTTCGTTCCTTTTCTTAACAAAGTATTAACAGTTGATGATGATGATATTATTTTTATTCAGTACCATATGGTGGAGTCAGGCTGAAATACAAACTACCCATGACTAACCACTGCATTAGCCAAATAGTAAATTTTTTTTGGTGCAAAGCAGCGACTAGACATCATAACTGGAAAAATCTTGCTTAATGACAGTACAGAAGGAACTTAGGTAGCAAGGGTTATAAATTCCCAGTGAAAGCTGCAGTTGATATGTCTGTCTCTATCTTTCTCAGGAAATCAAGAGTTTAAGTGCAGCCCTAAAGGAGATGTGAGCCAGGCGGGTGAATGATTAATCAAAGGGTTTTCATACCACTGCTATTTGCCCTGATGGTGCAAAGGGTTGTCGCTGCTGTTTGTGTATGTGCTGGAGGAAAAAGTAAATTTGGGGATTACCTGTCTTTGGAGAATGGGATACTGCTGTCGTGATTAGGAGGGGCTTGTGCAGGGTCCATGTAGAGTTCTGTTGCTCTATTTCATTAGTGTTGGCCGGTTCCTTCACAACACTCTGCAATCAATGACACATCTGCATAACTGAATCTAAATCGCCCTGATGGCAACGTGTGACCTATTAGTCAAGGAAATGGGAAAAGGGACATCTATCGCCTGGCAGGAGCAGGTACTCTGCCGAGTGAGGCTGCAGTAAGAGGTCAGTAGCTGGTTTGTCGCAGGCTTTATCTGCCAGAGACCTCTGATAACGAGCAATACACAGCTCTCGGGGAGCCTGGACTATTGAATGAAACCTCAGTGCCCTACACAGAGCTGTGAGAGGGACTTCTGCCCCGCTCTGGAAATCTTCTGAAATGGGTTGAACTTGGAGTTTGTTGCAGGACCTATCTTTACAATTCCCTTTGCAAAATGAGATCCTAAGTCAATAGATCCATCTTCAGCAGTATATGAACTTGAGACGCATCCATATGAGAGAGACACCATGATCCCACTTTTTCACCCTCAGCACTTTGGTCTGTTTCCTTCACTTCAAGAACCAAGGTGTCCCTACCCCTTGGCATGCAAGGACCTGCCTTGAGCCTCCATCCATGAAAGAACCAGAGTGACTTTCACTTTTGGTCTGTAACTTTTAAGGAATTTTGTTTCCAGGAAAATGAAAAAAAAAAAAATTTGAGATGCATTTAAAATAAAAACATTCAGGGTTTAAAGATGGTAAATTAGAATGCTTCTGACCATTATATGTCTGATCACAGTTGTAAAAACACATAAAAAAATACTGAGTTCAATTCTGCTGTTTGCTTTGAAGTTTACATAGATAAATCCCTTGTTTTAATGCAGGTATTTTACTTCACTTTTCAGCAGTGATTCAGATTTTATCTCATATTGAAACAAGTTATTTAATTAATCTGAATTACTTTTGGAGTACAACATCCATTACCTACTCTTTCTCACTAGTCAGATGTGTAAAACCTAAGTAAACTTGAATTACTTTCTAAAGACCATCCAGGCTTCTTCCATGCTGATTTGTTCTGCTTCTCTTCCTTTCAAATGGCCTTTTAATTGGCCATTAAACTAGGAAATTATGGCTGATTAGGATCAATCCAAATGCAATGTTGTGGATGGACTGGCTATTTGAACACCATTCTTTTAGATCCCGGGTTACTTCTGCTTTGTCAAGTAAAGGTCAATTTTAGCTGCATTGGCAGGATGCTTCAGTAACCTTTGCCCTTCAGTTCTTGACCCCAAATGTCCCACAGCCACATTTCGTGGTAGCAAACGTGACTAGTTAAGGAGCAGCAATAAGGACCATCAGAGAAAGTTACTCGGTTTCGCAATTCACGGCAAATCGTGCAGCTGCTCCACGACTGTGGTATAGGCTTCCTTTCAGCAGAAAATTATTTCCTATGACCTCTGCTCCACGACTGTGGTATAGGCTTCCTTTTGGCAGAAAATTATTTCCTATGACCTGCGAGTAGAAGAACACTTATTAATGATCTTCATCTCTTGCCTCTTGAGCAAAGACACTGCCAAAACTCTCAATGTGACTGTCACCTATATCAAGGATCGAGTCTGTGTGTCTTCTGAAGAGGAAGGCAAGATAGCATCATACTTTTAAAAATCCAGGTGAAGTGACTCTGTCTACTAAACAGATTTTGGAGGAATTGCATAAGAATTGTATTTCTTTTAAGGTATTTCTCCTGGGGTTTAGGCCCAGGATATGGGCTGGGGTGAAAGGTAGACTTCTGCTGATTCAGCTAAATCACTTTGCCTTCCAGAAGCTGAGGATGTGGCTGTGTGCAAGATATTCTTAACAGCCTTCAATGGTGCCATTAGGAAACTTTGTACTTTTGAGAGTTTACATTCGTTCAGAACTGTTTCATAAAGGGCTTCATCCTTTCAGTAAGAGTCCTTCCTGCAGTATCAGAATAATCCAAAGTGATAACAGGAGGTGAGTAAGCACTTGTGAACTGAAATGACACTTTGACACGACGTTCACCCGCATTCACCAGTCATTTCTGTCTCTCCAGCAGTTCATCCAGTTCTGTGGGTGACTTGCAGTTCCTCGTAACGATAAGCAGCAGAGTGCAGCACGAAATGACAGGCAGCAGGAAAACTGTAAGTGTTAGCTGGCTTCCTCAACTCCCTTTCTACCCCTTTTATTCCACATCATAGTCAACTGTGGTCATGTGTCCAGCATAGACCTCAGAATTTTTTTGTCTGACCTTGGTCAAGTGTTTGAAACCCAGATTCAAAACCCCCACAGCTATCTACAGCGGGATATAGGCAGAAGCTCCCCAGACATGTATAGTTCTTACCTTTCACATCCTTCAGTCTTAACAGGACTGGGCAATCTGGAACTAAGTCGTATAGGGACAATCAGAAGCCAGGCACTTCTCCACCTCGGTCCTCCAACAGACTCACTGTGCAGATCTTACATATTAGTTTTCCAACAAATCAGGATTATTATCATAGGTGCTTTTGAAGCAAGGAGAAAACATCTGTCTTTAAACTGAGTTATAATCCCATTCTCCGACACGTAGGATGCCCCATTTCAAGAGAAGGTGAGGATTCAGTGCCTCACCAAACAGACAGATACAGCCAAACCCCTTTCATATCCCTTTTTTTTTTTCCTTCTGACTTCCAAAAAATCTGAGAGCCACCTGAGAGCCCCTGGCTCAGTGTCCTTGTTAACAAAGAAAACAATTTTGCACCTCCAGTGAAATGAAGCTAGACCTTTACGGAGCAAATTCATCCCACATATAAGTCAGTGAAATGGGTCCAGGGTGAGGTTTGGTTTAATGTGCCTGTATTGGTCTCACTGGAGTTGGAATTGGTCATAAAGTTCTGACAAGCATAGAGTACAGGGAAATGCTCTATGGATACTGCTTTTGACTGAGAAGCTGATGATCTAGAATTATTCTTTTGGAAAACGCTTTCCTCATGGTTTTCACAAACACATTGCATCAACAAAGTCTAGTGGCATTACTCCCTAGGTCAGGAAAGAAATTAAAATGTGACCTACTGGCAAAGAACTTGCAATTATTCATTTCCACTGTGGGATGTGGGAAGCTGATGATCCAGAATTATTCTTTTGGAAAACGCTTTCCTCATGGGTTTCACAAACACATTGCATCAACAAAGTCTAGTGGCATTACTCCCTAGGTCAGGAAAGAAATTAAAATGTGACCTACTGGCAAAGAAACTTGCAATTATTCATTTCCGCTGCGGGATGTGGCTTTGCTCAAAAAATAATCATGGTGCAAGATTATTTTAAAGAAGAAATCACCATCCGTCAGAATACAGCAATATCGTACATTTCTGTGTTAAGTTCAAAGCAAAAGTAAGAAAAAAATTAGGATCTCAGCCTTAATAAAGAAGTCAGAGTACAATTGCCTTGGGTACCGAAATATCTTAATTTCATTAAATTTTTAGATTCTGTGCCAACATTTTCAAACTTTTGTTGATTTAGTGTAAGTACGGTACTGGAGAGCTACTGCACCAAATATGTTCCCAGAAAATCAATGAGGTTTCATCTGTACCAGAATCACAAACCATCTCATAGCACATGGAGAAGATGGGGTGGATTAAGTTATTGCCAAAAAATGAAATAATGACTTACGGTGAGAAAAAAAAAAAATGCATTTAGGTCATTGGAAGCTGATGAAACTTTTGTGAGCTTTAGAGTAGACTTAATCAGAGGCTATCGTTTGACCGTGAAAGCTTTCAGTCAATTCCAGGCTGGGTATCGCTCTTGGGAATGCACTGACTGATAGCAATAGTTAAGAAAGCATTAGATAACAGAATGGTGAGAGGTATTTGCAATTAGTTCTCTGGCTGTGTTCATTGGAAAGAACCAGAAATAACACATGCAACTCGGAATTACAGTAGCAGCCATCTCTCCAGGGCGTTGACCTTCTTTAGCAGAGCACTTTTGGAAGAGGGACCCCCTCCGGAAGTCGGTCATTTGAAAAATTTTGAAGTATCTGATGCATTTGGATCTTACAAATTCACTGGGGACTGTTATACTCGTGATATGTGGGGAGAACCTCGGTGAATGCTCGTCCCGTCGGATGACATCCTGTCAGTGGGCACACGCAGCGGGAGCTGTGGAATCCCAATTCTGCACTCATTCACAGCCCGGGGAGAAATATTGTCACCTTTCTGCCTCTTGGGTTGCAGAAGCAGCTGGGAAGTGGAGCAGTCCTTGACATATGGTGGAGTAACCTCTCCTTCTTAGGCAGGTTTTTGAACTTGTGCTGCGCCGACCAGGCTCTTTATAGAACAACCCTGCGCTCGAATAACCACGGGTTGCAGCGTGCTGTGTCTTCACTGCTGCCCTCCCTCATTTTTCTGATATACTCATCTCTACCAGAAGCAGGAGAAAGGACTGGACTGTTCTGCTGGCCCTCTGCCACAGGCAAAATAAAGGCTTTCTTTCTGCTGGCACTTCTGGGGTGACATGCAGGAACCACAGCAGGAATCAGAAACCAAGGGAATTGGCACTAACATCTCCAGCTCTGCTTTGGGACCTTGCTTCCCACTTCCGACTTCAGAGAAAAGGGGAAAAGACTTCACAATCTCTTCTCAAAAGCAATATTGAATCACATTCATGTAATGCCTGCTCCTTAATCTGGGGGAGATCCAAGGATACCCCAAAGGAAGCAGAAAGTCTTTAAAGTTTCTGCACCTTCTTCCTCTTCCTGCAATGATTTACAGATCCAAAGTTTTCACCGTGACGCTCTGTAGATATTCTGAAGCTATTCTACTATTAAGCAGATGTCTCTTCATCTCAGAGACACCTAGTTCATCACATTTTGACCCTCGCTCAGCCCTGAGAGACTCGCCCATGTAGCCTGCAATGACCACCTTCTGCTCGTGGGTGGTTTCACACCCTATTTCTCTTCATTATTTGTGGTGACCTTCCTTGGTTTCACTTCCATTACTTCAAATTACGCTGTTACCTAGTGAGGTACAAGCCGTCTATTATCTTATTAACGTGTTCCAAGATCTCTGGATGTTTGACTTTTAAATATAGGTAGTTACCTTCTTCCAAAACACATTCCGTTCAGTTTCAGAGTTACAGAAAGACGAAGTCCTTGTTCTGCAGAAATTACGTTGGGTCACTGCAAAGTGCAGTGGAAATAAATGATTCATTACAACAGGTGAAAATGCTTTTGCAGTTGTGTACTATTTGGTCAGGAGGTATTTTTGTTCTACAAGACTTTCTTCCTGTTTTGTTTTTTTTTTTTTTCCTACCTCCCTAAAAGCAAAAACTTGTGTACTATTTGGTCAGGAGGTATTTTTATTCTACAAGACTTTCTTCCTGTTTTGGTTTTTTTTTTTTTCCTACCTCCCTAAAGGCAAAAATTCCTACACTGCCAGGTTTCCTTGTTGAAGGCTCTGTTTCCGTATGGAGCTGGTCCAGCGCCAGGTTTCCTTGTTGAAGGCTCTGTTTCTGTATGGAGCTGGTCTAGTGCTGGAAGTGATGTTGTAATTTACCTTATAATGCATTTGCTCTGCAAATATTTTTTTTTTGCAAATGCATTTGTAGAAATGTGTATAGAGATGTCTTTCTATTGAACTTTGGCAAAAAGATGCCAATAAATGATAAAGTTCAGTGACACAGATAGAAACTGAAATTAAAATAAGGTCTCACAACTCCTACATTTAAAACAGTGAGATTCATTAGCTCATCTAGCTCTAGCTAAATGTAAGGTACTTAATCTGGGTTAATAATCTAGGCTTTTTTTCCAGAGCCTATAAAGAAGACATTATTTAACCCATGTTTCTTAAACAGCTGTTTCGGGATAGGATTGGTACCATCCAGTCCAGGTAACTACTTGGAGACACTTACCTCTGTCACTGACTACAGAGGAGCTTGGGAAAATTATTTAGATTGAAAGCTTCCTATAATAAGAGAGGCCATTCCAAAAAATTAGCTAAGTACTTAATTTTAATTTTAATTGGATTTTATATGAACCTTTAAACGTCAGTCCACATAACATCAGCAACAGTAACAATGGAAATAATTTTTAGCAGCTCTCCATCAATTTTTGGGAAACTCGCTCATAGCCAGCTTTTTCACTAATTTGAAATATCATTTAGTGCAAATGATTTGCCCTTTTCTGCCTCAATTTTTGATCTTTACAAGGGAATAATTATGCAGTCAAAATGAATAAAAAAGTTGCAAGCATCCGTTCTTTGCCACTTGAAAGATATTTGATTTCTTGATGAAGAAAAAGTATACTTACCACTACAATAGTATAGTAGAAGTAGTAATCAGAAAATAGCTCCTATTCACTGAGATGCTCCACAAAATGAACTAAAAAGCCTTTCAGATTTATTTCAGACCATAACCTCTGTGTGTGTGGTGGGTGCTCGATACCTTGAAGAATGCATATGGAGCCAGGATGAGTTACATGCACAACTGCTGTGGGGCCCAGGGTTGCAGGGCAGTGAACTGCCTTTGTAACAGTCATGTAATAACATTGCAGAATTCTGCAGACGAAAAAAAAAATGAGGGTCTCGGATGCCTTAGTATTATTTACTGCGTTTATAATATTGTGAACTTGTGTGATGTTCGAAAGGTCAGAATTTCTCAAATCAGCCCATGATTTGGAGGATGCAGCAGGAGACACCCAAAAGCAAGGTGGTCCTGATTTTTATTAAATATTCATCAACCATGCAGAGAAAACTGGGCTCCTTTTTGGGTGTCTCAAGCTGACCATGAAAAAAAAAATCTAAAGACAGTCAAAATCAGTAGTTGCTTTTGAAATGGTTGGTGACATAAAATCCCTTATTCCAGGGAGCTTGTGATGCAAGACCCTGATCATTCAAACACTGATTGACCTATGTGATTAACTTCAGTACCATAAGCTACACATGACAGTAAGTGTGTTTCTACAAGAGCAGGCCACCATCCTACAAGACTCTATTTCTGTATGACCTTGGCTGTGTGCACAGCCTCATTGAGCTAGGGTTACTCATAAAGAAAATTATTTGTGAGAGTGTTTGCAGAAGGGAAATGCAAATGTGCAGACAAAAAGATGAAAGTAAACAGGTAGCAAAATATAAAAACAGCATTTGAAGTGGATGGGAACTTTGTCATTTCAGAGAAGTTGCTGGGGGCATGGGGTTATGTTTTGCTTAGTTGTTATCTAATGTGTCCTGTGGAGGAAGGATTTTTTTATTATTATTTAATCCCATCGGTACCCATTTTTTTTTCTCTTGAGGTCTGTGAAAATTCCTTTAATGCTCACTTTGGATGAACAGCAGAAAAGCCAGCAGCAATCCCCTAAAGTGCACCTGAGATGCAAAAACCATGAAACAACCCAAAATGTGTGTGTCTGCTTCTTTCCATCTTTCCTTGTGCACTGCTGAGAGAGCTCCCGGGAAGGAGCCCACGTGGAAAAACTCCACGCACAGACCAGAAAAAAAAAAATAAAATCTGTTTGATGCTTAGATGGGGCCTCTGGCTGGGGCCATGCCCTTTTACCCCACACTTTTCCCCCCCACTCTCTTTGTATACATGGGGAAGAAGAGGAGCCGGAGAGCCCCCCCAGGCAGCAGCGAGGCCAGCCCGCATCCCAGGTGCCAGGCTCCATCTAGTGACACAGCCGGGGATGGCCAGGCGGCAATAAAGCCCGGGAGCAGTGCCGGCCCGCCCACAGGCGCCGTACCGGGCTGTACCGGGCTGTACCGGGCTGTACGGGGCCGTT
>NW_010133542.1:0-4637 GCF_000699245.1 Pterocles gutturalis | reverse complement strand
CTGAAGAAACTGAGAGCTTCATATATTTTCAACAAAAAACACAATTATTCTGAAGAGTGCTGGCAGGGAATTTGAATTTTCAAGGTACGCAACAATGTACTTGGCATACGTTCCCCTAAGTAGGGATAAACTCACTTTTTTAATCTTTTAGCTTTACCTATTTTTCCGTAATTCCTTCTGACACTGCTGCTTTTGGAATAATGCTCGTGTACTAGTGTCCTCTTTGGTATATGCTTCAGTTGATTTAAACCAGGTTTTTTCTTAGCGTCTGGGAAAAACTTCTTTGATGTGGTGTTGCTGTCGTTCTTCTGGTCCATGTTTTGCATACTCTGTGATATTTGTGAAATGATGCAATTTATTACAGTTTTTCTATAGTTTCCCATTATTTTGGTTTGTGGTGTTTGCTGTGCTAAGTGTGAATCTGTGTAGTGTTGTTATAGATCCTGGTTCCTCTGTGTTCCAGGACACTCTTCTTGTAACGCGTGGATCATCTAATTTGTGTCTGGAGTGCTAGAAAACAGTCAGTTCACTGTGAATGTCATTCGGGATTGGGAAACTTCCTTTACTTGCCAGGTTTTTGTGCTTTGTCAAGAGATAATAGTGAATCTTTCACTCATACTTGTTTAGGTGGCTTGTGGTAGTTTCGGGTGGGCTGGTTGGTTGGTTGGTTTGGGAGAAGGGGTTGAAGTGTATATTTGCTACAAATTGATCCCTTAAGTATTAATTCCTTCAAATGGAAAGACTGTCTCTGTAATCTGAAGGCATTTTGTAGTTGATCTAGAGTACAAAAAGAAAGTAGGGAAAAAAAACATTTCTCATGCACAGCTCATGTAAAACTGAACGATTATTCACTAATAAGCACAGGCACGAACATTTCTCATGCACAGCTCATGTAAAACAACGATTATTCACTAATAAGCACAGGCACACAGCTATGAAAATGAGTTAAATAAAAGCCATTAATATGCATACATACATTAAGTGTTACAAAACCAGCTTTGGTAAAGAACAGTTACCTGGTGACACTGTTGCTTGGAGGTGCATTGTGAGGTTTAAACCTTGTCCAGCTGGTGTTTCTTCCACGGTTTTAACTCTCAGGCTTTCAGCAAGATCACTTTCCCACTGAGGGTCTTATTACATTTTGGTCTCTTATTCGATTTTGTCCTCAGTAGCTCGTGTTTTCTGGTAATCTCATGTGTCCATGACTCTTGGGTGTCATGCTTTGCAGTGCTGAACGCCTGGTCCCAACTGGCCCATTCCCAAGCCCCTTCCAAGTCCTGTTCCTAAGCAGACAGTGGGGTACGAGCATGGATTAATTAGGTGTATCCAAACCAGAGGCTGGGAAGCAGTATGAGAGTGATTGATAGAAAAGGGGAGGTGCATATCTGTCTTCCTCCATTTTATGGAGTCTTTGTGGCTGCCAGAATGCCAGGTGTTAGACAATACTGGCCCTGAGTGCCTGTGTCTTTGTGAGGCCCATCCATTGCAGCCTGAGGCTTTCCAAAGGGTGATGTCCGCAGACTGCTCAGTGCTGTGTAGGTGGATGTAACCTGCGTGGAGCTGGGTTCTTTGATTAAAACAATTGGCACATGCAAAGTTAACTACAATGGCTGTCAGTTTCCTGTGTGAAGTCTAAGTTTAGGGCTTTATAGGCTAAAGGCTAACAATAATTATTTAAAAGATCATATCTATTCCAGTGTCACGTTGATACCTTCTGGAGAGTTTTAAACAGACATGCATTTGGTTTAACTGGAGTTGCTGGTGTGTGAGAGATAACGTCACAGAAGAGTTTTTGATTCCAAACACCATCTCATCTTAGTATCCAAACCTGATGACTCTTAATGGACTATTTTGGAGCAAGGAGGTTGTGTTGTCCCTGGGCCTGAGGAGTAGGATGGAAAGCTCAGTGTTAAAGGCTAAGATACTCTTTTGAAGATGCAGGAACTGAAACTGAAAGCTGTGGTGTTGGTGTTTGAAGCTGACAGTGAGGCAGTGATTTCAAAGTGTTACTCAATTGACCCACCGTGTTTTAGCAGGAACTAAAAATACTGGGCTACGCTTGTCAAGTGGTTTGGGCTGTGCTTGTTGTGTGAATGTTTGAATATATACTAAAGTACCCCAGATTATACATACAGAACACTGTTCACTAGCAAAGCTCCTGGCTATGTTTAAACATATTATTCCTGCTTGCCTTTGTCTTACCATGTTTTTTATACTGTATTTTTGTCTGTATAGTTGTCTTGATGTTTTAAAAATAGACTTTTGATCTTTAGTCAGGGACAAAGTTTTCCTACTAATTTAAGGATATTTTCAGTAAAAACAGAACCTGATAATTCAGATTATTGCTACCTGCTCATGCTGGGCTTTGAGAAACATGTCAAAGGTACCCTGCATTTTGGTGCCCTCTTGGATTTGCAGTGGGTTGAGATGGATCCTTCATTTCTCTTCCGTTTTTTCTTCTTTTCTGCCTCTGCCACTCAGTCACTGGTATTGTTCAGCAAGGACTTGAAACAGCTGGGATAGCAGCACAGTATGTAGATCTGGAACATTCTTCAAAAGCAAGGTACTGCAAAGCAGTGGGAGTGAGATTCTTTGTGTGTATTACTTGACCAGGAAACACAAATCGGGAATGCAAGGGAGTTCCCGGGGATAAAAATGTCAGCACGAGTGCTGACCTTTAACTTCACTTAAAAGGCAAGTTGAGTTCCGTGTGTTTCTGTGTGTGCTGTGCAGTTAACCACCGGGTATCCACATAGAACATTACCCTTTAAAAGTTCATCAAGCAAATATGTAAATTAGGGCTTACTTAAATTTTAGGACCTTAACAGTGTTTCGCATGGTATGATGGACTAGACAGATGAACATGCTGTTGAATTCATTCAGGTAAATTACAATTTAAGGATATGTACTATGTTGCTGCTGTCTAATTACTTAAGACTGAGCACAGCTCCAGAAGAGTGAGAGAAACTGCATAAAGTTAACCAGTTGACAGCCCAGTCTTCCGAGAGCTTTTTACTGTGAGGAAGGGCAAATAGGCATTCTTTATTCAGAAGTGTTGAGCTTAGACTGTGTGGCCAGGTAGGTGGAGTTAAATTATCTCTAGGCCAGGGTTGTCTTCTCAGCTTTCCTGGGTTGTGGCCCCTCTACTTACTGTAAATCAGTCCAGTGGCTCTATTCAACTGATGTGCTGACAAGTGAATGATTAACTGAAAACTATTGACCAGACAGAAGATGAACACTGATAAACAACTCTCAAGTAAAATAACTCTTGAATACAAATTACCTGATTAAATTATTTGCCAACAAGTTATTCTAACTGACTGAAGTTCAAAAGTGTTCTGCTCTGGGCTTCACTACCAGAAGGACTAACAAAGTTTCTTTAAAACCTCTCTATGAATGGAAGGCAAATACCTTGCCCGATCTGAACAAGCAGGAGAAGGCTGTTGCTACGATGCAGAGTCTCTGAATCTAGCAGTGCCTGCCTATAAAACCAAAACTCCAAAATCAGGAAAGGGCAGGTTAGGAAAGTCCTTATTTCTTCCTGTGCAGACTCTACTGAAATGGAAGCTTGTGATCCAGTTGACTTGGAGCTTGTGTGTACACAGTTGCATCATGCTAATCGAAACACTGACGTATTCTGAATAATGCCAGGCTGCTTCTGTGGTTTGTTTTTGGAGTGCCTGGATGGCTGTCAGCGTCTGACACACGAGTGTAGTATTATGCAGAAATACCTCTGCAGCAGGAGTGTTCAGAAACAGGATCTCCCAAATTGCTATTTGCCAGGTACTTGCCAATACCTGCGACTGTTTAAATTAGCATTGTCATGTCTTGTCAGGCCCAAATACGAGTCTTGTGAAGACACGCTTGTAGAACATGGGGCTTCTCCATAATCAACAGAACAATTTCCTGATGAAAACCGGTGGGTTTCTAGGGGCTCCTCGGTGTTACATTGCTGAATACAGCGGAACGGGCTACGGTGTTTTCTCACTTGCTCATTCTTTACATGGCAGCTGAAATCCCAAGAATCATTTCAGGTATTTAGATGGAAGAAACTACAATGGCATAGGATTTATCTCATCCTGAGTGTTAACCATTTGCATTAGATATTCTTTGCCTCTTAAGCCTTGCTGAATGATGAGCATACACGTTTAGAGACCATAGGAGATCCTCAGTAAACACGAGGTTTTAACTTAATGGGTGTGGGGGTCTGTTCTGTTAAACTGAATCCATGCTAATCCCTGTCTGTCCCACACTTCTCTATCTAATTAACAAAACACAGAGGATGTGGTGCTGCCATTAGAAGAATGGAATTTGTGTTTTTATAACTGTTTTATAGCTTCAGTTTGCTCAGGAAAAACTTCCCAAGCTACACTTTGTTTTAAGAGGTCTAGTTGAATTTTAACTGGGGTATTGAAACTTACCCTTCGATTTCAGAGGGCGCAGAAATAGTTCCCTGAATACTGCTAGATACTGTACAAACCTGTCTCATTTCTGTGCGTTACTCCTTCTGTGTGTGCAGAAGGGGGAGAGCTTTCATTACAGCAGCAGGTTGGTTTAATGACAGCCTTGCCGGTGCATTGTGGACACCCCTAAATGCACTGAAGAGTTAAACTGAAACCCCTCTTGTGCGCAGTTAT
>NW_010133541.1:69411-103025 GCF_000699245.1 Pterocles gutturalis | reverse complement strand
CCCCCAGCCAAGGGCTAACCCATTACAGTCAGAAATCCAATTCGACATGTGTATTCAAAAAATAAGAAATTCCAAGACCTGCCAGTGATAAGGAGGGTTTTTATAGGCAAAGCATACCTGGAGAATTTAAAGAAATAAATGCCATGAACAGAAATAGCTGGAAACACCAAAATTTATTACTGATGAACTGGAAACAAGAAGGATGAATGTCTAACATTTCTCTGGACTTAAGTATGACAATAAGTATGCTTGATTATGAAGCAGTGGAATAAGTATTAAATTGCCATTTGACCAAAAGAATTCAATGAAGCAGATTTTTCTATGGGGAAAAACAGACAACACAGACTGTAAATTATGTAATTATCTCTCTGATAATTAGTCTGTTAAAAGAGAAAACAAACAAAAAAAAAACCCCAAAACACAAAAAATAGCCACTTAAAATCTGCTTTCTATAGACAGACATTCAAAACTCAGCTGAGAGGGATTAAGTATCACAGAAGCCCTGAAATATATTTAATCAATTTTCTATTTCCTGTTGGCTGCTATAAACAGACATGACTTTCATTCCTAAAGGTAGTTCTTGTCAAATTTTCAGGGACTAGGGGAGAATCTTTTTATCTTTATATTTCAGTGTTCTCAGACACAGCTACATCATTAAAAGGATTTGATCAATTTACTTAACATAATAAAATTTTGCTTGATAGTTATAGGAAAGAAAGAAAAAACCTGACATATTCCTCAGGTTTGCTTTTATATTCTAGGCACTTTTTTTTTCCATGATATAGTTATTTTGATTAAATGGCATGTATATTTATTTCTCTGCATCTAAGGTTGTTTCTTTTCCATTCTTTCTCATGCACACATTGCTTTGGATTGTAAATCTCTGTAAAGTAAATGGTATGGCAGTATCTTTCCAGTAGTGTCAAAATGGCTTGACTTTTGTTTGTTTGTCTTGTCTTGTTTCTAAAAGTAAAGTTCATATCAGTAAGACGTTCTTTGTTTTTCAGTACTGGAAGAAACTACTTAAGCTAAAACATTATTTCCAATATTGAAATTTCCCACTGCAGAATACTTCAGGCATTTAAAATACAAATTAAATTATGTTTACTTGAAACTACGTCTAAATGCAATGCATGGCCTTAAATATATTGTAAGCAAATTTATTTCATATGTTTAAATATTTATGCAAGATCTGTGATTTTTTTTTTTTTTTAAGTATAAATAAACTAGTCATTTAATAGCCTAATCTCCCCCTGAAATGCTGCCATACTTGGAACAGCCTCTTACCATTACAAAGTTCTCTTTCTAAAATGACAGGAATCAGACCCTGTTCAACAGCATAAAATGGTGTTGCATTAAAAAAATACTTTATGATATTACTCACATATAAGAACAAAAAAGGGGAGGGTTTTTTTTGTTTTTTGTTTTTTGTTTTTTTTTTTTTAATAATTTCTGGTCTCTGTTGTTTCCATTTCTTAAAGTATGGAAAAGGAAAGGCACCAGTAGTGTTTCAAGTAAAATTTGGGGACGTCTTCAGCCTGATTTTCTCTGTTCCATCTGAACTGGTAGAACTATAGACCTAGCAGCTTGTGGAGAGGATATAATTTTGATAATCCTTTAAAATTTCTATAGATGAGACAGTGACAATGAACATTTTAGATACTGCAGCTCAACACGTACTAATTCTACACTGTCCTTAAAATGCTTTGTTGTTCTAGCAAAACACTTTACCAAATTTGAAGGTATCCTAATATTTTTAATGTTAAAAACATTTTAGTATCTTCTGGGCCTAGAGGCAAATTTTTGTTATATTAAAGAAAGTGTAATTAAGACATTAAACTGTAATGAATAAAGAGGAAAAATGGATCAATTCTACTTAAAAACACACACAAAAGTTTCATTATTAAAAAAAAGGATTTATATGGTTTTTAAGGTAAGAATAATCTTTTCCCCATATTTTCCTTAAGTTTGTATTCACCCATTATTTGGACTCCTCTGTACATAGGTACATCTGATGAGTACGAAGGATTTCTACTGAAGGGTTTTAAACTTTGAGCTGAAGTGAAGGACATCATGGACGTTTCCATATAACAAACAGGATCTATGGTATGGCATAAAATATGACTATAAAGACAAATTATCAAAGTGTATTTTGATTTATCTATAATTTTTTGTAAGCAACCATAAGTAGTGTTTGCATGCAATAGATAAAACACGTTAATTAAAACTATTCATTTAGTAAACATAATCCTATGGAGCTAAAATAAATGAGCCAATGTTTGTTACCTAGAAGCTTACCTATGTGTGCATACAAACACACATGCGTATATTCTTTCTAAAACATTTGTAATTAAAATATATATTGCTATAAATTATATTAAAATATTAGTTTTTCAAATGCTAGTTTTGTAGGTGTAGAAATGATTCACAATAGTTCTACTCATACAAGTCCCCATGTTGATTTGGCTTTCTAGCAGTTGGATGGATTTGATAAGGAATTGCATATGACAGGTTCTCTGAAAAGATTTTGAAAAGCACATAACAAGAATGAGCTAATTTAGAAAAAAGCAATTCAAAACCTAATTAAAATAAATAACATTTTGAAATCATAAAGTACAGATATGAAAAAAGGAATGTGGGAAAAGACAGTGACCACAATTCACAGTTTTGTGTTGGAAAATGATGTGTTAGGCGCCATCAGTCCTAAGCTTGCCAGGTATTAATCCAGCTAACACCACAGGCAATAATGGAACTGTTCCAGTCTGTCAGAGCTAAAGAGCTAGCTTTAAATCTTTTCAAGCAAATTTTCCTCTTTTAAGCTTGTGCTGTATGAGCACTTTGAAATATTACCATCTGAGTAAAGTAATTTCTCAAACACAATAAGTTTTAATTATGACAGCTTAAATTAATTGCTCAGATAAATTAAAGACTTTGCCTAGTTCCAGATAGTTTCCTGACTCAGAAACATTTCTACTTTATTTGAAAAATCCTTTGCACAGTGCTTTGGTGACATTTAATTTTTTGTTTGTCATCATTAACCAGTTATACAGAAACTGTCTTCCTACTTGTTATAGACAGAAGCCTGAAGAATTAATCCTGTGCTTATCATCTAGAAACGGACTTTGACAAATTATTTCCAGGACATCTTGCTCCAGCACCTTAGGGCGAGTGCTCCATTGGAGATTACCATGCTGGGTGCAGAACTGGTAGGAGAGACCTTCTGCCCATGGCTCACCTGCTTCTGTGAGCAATCTGTGAACCTCCTGTAACTTATTCTATAATAACACTCTGAAATACAATATGAATAAGTTACAGTAAATGATGATGCACACAGCAAGCCACTTGTCATAACTGCAAAGTACATACAGACTTCTGAGTGAAAAAAAGGGGCTAGGGTTATAAGGAAACCTTTAAATTCAGTGTTTGAAGGGACTTGCCACAAAATGGAAGAAGATAGACTGTTTTGTGCATGACTTGGGAGCATAAACAGCAGAGGAAAGGAGAATTTATGAAAATACATAAAATTTAGAGTGAGAGGCCGTGGAGGTTGTGGAGTAGTCATAAAAAAGAAATGATACAAGCTACTGCATTTGATGCTTTAAAATTACATTTTACAAGATAATAGCGAAGGAAAAAGAGGAAAACTGACAAAAGGACCACTCTGATTCCTTATTCCTGAGGCTAGCTGAGCTTCGTTTATGCATCTTAACAACAGTCACCTAGGCTGATCTAAATTACACTGATAGCAACAGCTCCCAGAAGACAAGAGTTATGCTCCCTTTATTGCAAGGCTGGCAAGAGAAGGAACAAGAGGTTTTGAAATGAGTGTTAGGTTCACCTAATTTAATTCAAATAGATTAGCCATTTGAGAAATGTTTCACTCTCTCAAGGAGACTGCAAGTACTGGAACAAATTTCTGCTTTAATGTCGCTACCCTCAGTAGAGTTTTATCAGTTTTAAATTTGGGCTGTACCAGAGACAGGGACCGACAGACTTCTCAGGTTTGCTCTGTGGTGGATCAGTGCTGAGTTTGCTCAGGCCTTTGCTGGATTAAAGGTTAGTTTCAGTTTTCAATTTCTGTGAAAATATTTTATGATCTATTTTTTCATTTTTCCATTCTGTTCTCTGAAGAATTGCTTGAGGAAGTTTTATTCAGAATCTAGGAAATTTTACAGAAATCCAACCCAAAAAATCAACAGTTCTATTTCCATGACTGTTACTTCTTAGAGGGCCACCCCTGCTCTGTAGTAGCTTTGTAGCATGTACGGTCTAGGTGTAGCTTTCCATTCCATTCAGTTAGGTGAATGAATAGTCAGCATCGTTTCAGAAGAAATCATAATGAGGTATGAGTTATGCTTTGCTGCTTCCCTAGAAAAGCTTGCAGAGAAAATTTGATTGCTGTAGAAAGAAAGAGAATGCAATTTACCATACTTAATTTTCAAAAGGCATACTACAAATTACGGTGAAAAAAAGATACCAAACAGCCTTTATTAGACCAGAAATTATTTTTACCAAAACCAATGCTTGGTTTCTTTTGAAGGACTGCATCTTTTAATATGTGTGGGACCAGTAAGTTCACTAAAAGTTACCAATATTTTTCAAAAGTGTTATTGTCGAGGTGCAGTAAATTGACACAGAAGAAGTGAGAGGATAAGAGAATGCTGAGTAGAAGTTCAAAGGTAAAGGGCAAATTGATTAATAAAATATTTTTTGGTGGAATTGCAGAACTAGTGAGAAAGTTTAGGTTTAGATTAGTTTTTATTATTTATAAATTTCAAGCGCTGCTTGAATAAAAATGATGGAGAATTCTCCACTGAATCTTGGTTGGGAGTACCAGCCAAAGCAGGTGCAGAATATTCTAAGCAGACAAGAGGACCACTGAGATTCTTCTTTCCAGTCGTTTAATAAAATGTATAAGACTGTGCTAAATGCAGATAAGTGGAGAATATTTTTCTATGTCTCTTGGAACTGAAAAAGTTGATCTAATTTTTTTTTCAGACTGCTAAACACCCAAAGAATATATCCGAAGCTAGTTTCAAAAGTGATCCATACCAAAGGAAGTATGTAATTACATTTGTCCAAAAATTTTTCATTTTTCCCTCATTCAATAAGTTTAAATTAGAACATTCTGATATTTTAAGTAGCAAAAATTGACATTAAATAGTACCATATGCACAATGATTCTATTTATTTAATATGTACAATTAATGGATAAAAGTTCTAATCAAGGATAAAAGTATTAGTTCAGCTCATACTAGCAACTATGAATAACAAATTATACTGTCAATCAAACATGGATTACACTTCAGAGGTCGCCTCTGAGTGGTTCACACTATCAACACCAAGAAAGGGGAAAACAAATGAGATGTGGAAACAGGTAGGAAAAAAGATAGAATGTGCTGAGGTGTTTTGGATATTTTCAAATTATACTATTTAATGTGACCTGTGTAACAGAAATGATAAAATGATAAAATTATCTAAAGCAGGAATATGCAAGAGCTCTTAGGAATTCTGAAAGACTGGAAAATTGCATCTGTAAGCTGTTTTATTTTAGAGGAAGAGTGTAAGATAATCAGAATTATATTTTGCTCATCTTCAATTCTGGTAAAACACTGGAACAAATATTCAAGTAAGTTAATCACATAGATGGTACCTAGGACATGAACATGCTCCAATATGGATTTATCAAGAGCAAATTATGTTAAAACTGTCTAGGTTCTTTCTGTGGTAGCTTATAAGAGTAGAGAAGAGGAGTGAGTGCTATGAATCTTGACTTCAGTAAAGCTTTAAGATTTTGATGCAGATATATTCATTAGCAAGATTAGAAAGTACAACCAAACTGAAAATGCTAAAAAAACAGCTGGAAAAGCTTAATCAAGGGTAGATAATATTGTGCATTATCAAGCTGGATTAATATATCCAAAATTCTTAACATGTCTTTTCTGAGCCTTGTACTATTTGATTTTTAAATGAGCAGACCGGTAGAAGAGAATAGGCATATTCACTTCACAGATGTTACCTGTTTTGGAAAGGTGGGAGATGGGTTCAAATGTAAAATGATCCTGCAAAACTGGAGAAATCAGTCAAAAAAAACCCCCCACATCATTCAATTTTAGAAAGTCTCCCTTTCTATAGGCATATAATGAATTCTTACATTGTGAACGGGCACCACCTCAAAATTACTGGCTGTGCAGAAAAGACCTGTAAGAAGGGAATGTATTGAAAACTCAGTGTGACAATATCACTTTGTTTTCAGAAAGATTGTCATACTATCAGGATGTAAAATGTGAGTTTGTTAGTAAAACATATGGGATAAACTTTCCACCACACAGATCACAAGTAGTGTGCCCAGCTCTGCGACTATATTTGAATAAAAATTTAGGCCCGTCAGACAATAGTAGGAGAATAGGAAAAAGACTTATCAATGATCAGGAAAATATGGCTTAAAATGAAATACTGAAAGTTTTGGAGTTCTTAGAGGGAAAAAGGAGACGTGAGGGAGGGAGTTAGTTTTACTTTATGTAAATGCTAGTTAGAAGGAAGGAAAAAACTGTTCTGTAGTCCTATTTACATGTTAACATTACATGTATGAATTGGTAATAGTCTCAGTGCTGTTAATCCTATTTCTGCCATTTGTCAGAAAGTGGCATTTGTCGCTACAAAGGTCATGAAAGATGTCTGTATTGAAAATGTAGTACACACTATAGATAATAAGTATTTGTCCTTTGTCGAAAATGTTAAAAAATAATAACTTCAAATATATTCCTCTTTTTAACACCTATAGTAATGAGAGGAATGTAAAAAAAAAAAAAGTTAGAAAAATAGATGCTGTCAAATACTCATAAGGTGTACATTGAATTAGATTTATTGAAACTACATAAATTAACACAACTTAAGAAAATGGTAATTTAGAATTTTTCATCTGGAATAACATTGTATTAATGAGTACAAGTGCTTGTTTGTTAAACTATTCCATTCTAAGAGATTTATGCTATCAGAACTTGGACAACAGCTTAGTAAAGTGCCTGCTTACAAAAGCTAATCATGAGCAAAACCTCCAAACTTGGAGGCTAGTTTAGTAATAAAAATGGTAATAAGTAAGAAAAGCAAAGATGTTATTCTGTGAGAAGAAAATGAAAATAAACAGTAAAAAAACTAGAAGATGGGATGCAGAGCAGAAGACCGTGGGTGGTAAAGAGGACTAGGTGGAAATGATAGGGGTAGAACGGGCCATTCAGGTTTCTCGGCGAAAGATACTTGCTGTGCAGTAACCAGCAGTTCTGCAACTCCTCAGAACCACAGAAACTTGGAGAGCTGTGAATTTGGCCCAACTTTTCCCAAACTGAGGGATTAAACTAGTCGTCAAAAACCCACTTCCTTTCTAGAGAGCATTATTCTTCCTGCTCAAGCAAGCAGGCAAGCCTCTGTTTGCAGAGTTGGAAGAATGTGGCCCAAGAATCCTTTGAACCATAAAATTAACATGTCAGACTCAAGATATCTACTTCTGCAAAAGGTAGAAGTACACACATACTCATAGATAGACACATAGATATGCCATTTCTTGAAACAGACCAAATTGTGCAGATGGAGGATGCACACACAGTGCATCATAACTTCCCTAAAGTCAGTGGAGATGCAGCCAAGTGAGAATTTCTGGGATGAGTATGTTGTACAACGTTCCCCCAGCAGTAACTCCAGCACAGAAAACATAGAGACCTACTGAAATTGATAGTGTCTCAGTTACCTGTCATTCTTGGACCCTAAATTACAATTCGGAAAAGCTTAGTTCTGAACAATTTTTTAAACCTTTTGGCTAATATAATCTAAGGACTTCTTGAAGAATCATATTTAGAAAGCATTCCTAAATAGAAAGAAGACTTAAACATTATTTTAAACATGTTCACATCTTCTAAAAACAATAAGGTACAAGTACATATTTAATGTTGTCATCAACTTAAGTACTTCACTAGATACTTATAGTACCGCTTTAAAATAAAAAAATAAAAATTAAGACTAGTTAGAAGAAAATTAGCAGTAGAAACATAAACAAAACCCTTTTCAAAAAATTTGGAAACTTGTGTTCTGGTAACTTGTAACAGCAGCATAGATCAGGATCTGTTCCACTCAATCAGTGGAATTAGATTCAAGTGTAAAATGAGGAAAAATTATATTTGATTATGTCCCAAGTTATTGACTATTCTGTAAAATGAGAGTAATTAAGATGGGAACAATCTTTTGCACCTGCTAATAGAAGAATTCTCAGTTACCTCAGGGCCTTCTTGAAAACCATTGAAGGTAATTATGATCTTCCCAAGAGCTTTAGTGCACCCAGAATTATGTTTTCAGGAGGGAGATGCCTGAAATATTATGAATATACAGAGAAGTCAGAGTACTTTTACTGTGAGGGGAACATGGCTCTTTCACGTTTTTCCAGACTCTCTTCCCTGCATTTGCATTATAATGCATGTATTTCATCAACGTGCAATTGTAAACATACCCTTCAGAAAAATGACTTATTGATGGGTTCCCCAAAAAGACTCTACTGACTATAATGTGTAATTTAATTTCAGTTTCTATCTAAAATTAATTATAAGCCCTGTGAGACATCATAGAAAATTGCATTTTCTGTTTTACTTTTTAATTTTTTTTATTAACGGCAATAAATTCATGCCAATTCTTTTTGAATTATGTTTATGGTTTTACTGATATGAAACTTCAACTGATAACACTAGTGAGGTAGCAATAAGCAATGTGAAATATACACGAATGCACTTATTCATGGTTTATGATTAACCATAAAAAACACTAGGTTTTTGAACAGCTTATCTTTTTCTAGCATCCTTTATTGTGTCTCCAAAGCTTGGTATTTTATATATTAGGTGAAATATATGCTACTCCTACTATGAATAGAAATTAAAACTACAATTTATTTACGGGACATTTTTATAGCCATATATATGTGTACTGCTGGTCATAACCCTGTATGAGGCTGAACGAAAATGATTTGACTGTAAAATATGTTACACCTGATATCATATAGTTTGCTACAGTACTACATAGAATGCATAAAAAACAGTCACCTCCAATGTCCATGATATTTCTAATATGTAGAGGAATACATTTACCATCTGTATAACTTTTTCTTACTGCATCTCTTATAAGCTTTATGTTAAGAGCTTGGACTACAGAATATCAAACAATATTTTGACAGTTTTTTAAATAGCTTTTGTTGCAGCTTCATCTAGTCTCAGACCTTTTTTTTTTTTCACTTTCAGATAGCCCTACGTTGGGTGAAAAAACTGGGGTCAGGCTTTTCTCTCGGATTGAGTTGCTTAACTTTGCATCCAGTATCTGATATACTTCAACACTAAAGAAGACCCAAGCTCCCAGGCTTTGAAGTTCTATAATACTTGAAATAAAGCCCGAAGGCAAATACCAAAGTCAAAGAAGTTTAATCTGTTCTGGACAGGTGAAGCAATGTCCCATGGCTACCAAGGGAGATTCAATTATTATAAACAGGTTAGCTTCCTTTGTTCTGCACCAGAATATCCTCTCATGATCTCTGTCAAGAAATTTAACAACAACAATTAAAACTAAATCCATTATTCAAGATACGACTTCTGTTTAGAAAACCAGTTTTGGTACTTTTAAAATTAAAAAAAAAAAACAGTTATCCAATGTGGAGAGAAAGTAGCAGCTGAACGCCTAAAATCTCCCTCGGATGCTGGGAGAAGAGGTATAAATCAGAGACAGAAGGAAAAACGATACCTCTTAAGTGTTATGCCCTTGACAAAGCATATTGCTACTCTGCTTAGCCTCTTCAACTCAATGGTCCATGAAGTCTAATGTAATTTCCAATTTCTTGTAGAAACTGCTGAATTTCTACTTGTCCTTGACAAAACACTGCTCTTGGGAAAAAATAAATAAATAAATAGATAAATGAATAAATAGCATATTAAATGTATCCACATGGATAATGTTGAAATGGAATCAGTCATCCAAAAAGAAACTTTATCTGAAATATGTCCATTAGGCACTTCTGTATCTTAGAGTCCAGAGTACCTCTGGTTTTGCACACAAGTCTGTGTGCACTATCAAAATTTGAAAATCGTTGCAGTCAGATTTTATTTTTTTGTTGCTCTCCAACTTCTTTACTGCCTCTAATTTTATTCTCTTCCCTGAATATGTTTTTTCTTCTGCCTTTGTCTTCTCAGTTTATCGTGTGACTTCATCTCCTATTTAGTTTTGCTTGTCTATTCTTTTCCCTCACAACTATTTATCAGTCTTTTTTGTCTGAGTATCATTTTACTGGAGTCTTTAAAGAACCATGTAATCAAATACATTTCATCATGTTATACCACTGACTGAAATTTCTGGAATATGATGAGCAGTTGCAAAGGACTTTTTTCTTATTCTAGGAGCATCATTTACTTGGTTTTTTGAAGGTATTGTCACATGTAGAAATAAAAATTCCAAACATTCTTCCTTCCCCCCCCCCCCCCCCCCCTTTTTTTTTTTCCACAGATAAATACAATTTCAGCTGATATCAATAACAACTTCAGCACTGGACATTTCTTTGGGGTTAATGACCCTTACCAGGGTTGTGGATCATTGGCTCCTAGGAGGTTGTTAATTCGCAGAAAAAGCCCTGTTCTTCTGCTTTTATTGCTTAAGTATGTTGTGTGTAGAATTGCTCACTGCCGTATAGCATAAATATGGGAGAGAAAAAAATAAGGCAAGTTCCTAGCTGAGCTGAAACTGATATGATTCAAAATGACTTTAATTTATGCTAGATGGCAGTTGGATATTAGCAAGTGCATCCACTGCTCATCCTTATTTGAACAAAATTTCCAGGTAAAAGACTGCCATTTGCTTTTCCTTTTTAAAGGATCTGAAGATGAATTATCCTGACAGCATCAGGTGCACTGTTGAATCATAAAATAAATAAAGCTTAACCACCTGTATAAAATCTTTTCTTCTAATTTGTACATCCCAAAAAATTGTATTTTGGCACTTGGAACTGAAAGTAGATCTACAGTTTCAAGTAGGCACTGATTAAATTGAGTTATTAACCCCTCAGTAACAGTTTATAATGAAAATATGGACAGATCATTAAGTGTAGTGCCTATTAAGAACAAGATCCAAAATGTATTACCGAGATTTTTTTGGTTGCTTTTGACAAAGTGTTATTTTTCTTTCCTTTTCATTTGTAGGCAACTCTATCAGTCTCATGTTTTAGAATAGAACAGTCAGAATTAAACCATTTCATTTATTATAGCCTGAACTAGGTTTGGCATTCAATGTGCAACATTTAATTAACAGGTGAAACACAGCAGTAAAATAGACTTGGGTAGACTCCTACATTAAAAAAAGAAAATTAAAGAGAAACTATTAATAGCAATCCAATCCCATTAGATTTTTTTTTTTCTTATATTTTCCTTTTGGAGAGACCATTTTTTTCAGTTTAAATCTAACTGGCTATTAATTTCTCCTTTCTTCTGAGATGCTTTTGCAATGACAAGGGAAATATTGAGAAAGTGCATCAATGTCTTTGCTGTATAGATCACCAAGTCATTAACATACAGCTCATAGAACAACATGAAGGATTGAGGGAAAGCAAGAGATCAGCATCATTACTCTTTCAAAGGTAACAAATCCCATTCTTTCCTATATCAAAATTTCTGGCATACCCTATAGAGCTCTGCAGCCAGAATTGAAGGTATGGGCAGGAAAAGCAATTTTGTCAATTACTTTTTGTTCCTTTTAGATTTTGCTATTGTAAGACCAGACGAGTTTGGCCAGCTTTTGTCCTGTCATGTTTTCTTTAGCTTGGATACAAGCTCTTATTTAAAGCTTTATAAAAAGTGAAGGAACCGAAATTAGATCCTACTGGAAGAGAGAACACCAAGTGAAGGGTTATGGTAATTTATTTTAATCTAGATTAGTATGTTCTATGCTAAATTTTGATCAGTTTGAGTGTCTTTTGGACTGCTGATTCACTTGCTAAAGAATATAATACATGCAGATAACCAAGTCAGTCATCTAGATCTAAGCTATTGTAGTCCTTCAGCAGCTGAATAACCAACCAGAATTGCTTTTCAAAGCTAAGTGGATTGCTCATGTAAGCAGTGAAGATGTATATGAAGCTGCCAGTGCTGGGTATTGTGTGTAAATTACTATTCCACACTTCCACAAATCACTGTGAACTACACTGAACATATTGAGCAATGCTAAGTTAGGCCAGATGAAGAATCAGTTCTGGAAATTCGTAAGAGTAAAAAAAATAAATCATTTTCCTGGTGGTCACGAGACATGCAGCATTATGCCACAGATAATCAGATGTTCATATCCTATCATATGTGTGCTCACATCCTATCAAACAATTGGTTGCACACTTAACTAGTGTGTAACTAGAATGATTTTGTGTAAAACTTTAAAGCAGCTTGTGTCTGACCCGGGGTGTGCCTGGAGGCCTTATAGACACAAGCTCTTCAGCTGCCCCATGTTCTGCTTCTGGGTACATATGTAACTTCCTAAACCCGAAGTCCTCCAAGCAGCTAAATGTCTAAGCCCTGTTGGGAAATCTAAGCAAGGTTCCCCCTTCCTGCTTGTTCCAAATTTCTCAATGCTGTAGACTTTCTCAATGTGTCTTAGCAGATTGAGGTCCCATAATTCACAATGATAATTTATTTAATTAGAAATATGACAGGCCATCTCCCTCACCATTTGCTAGTTATTTAAACAGTGGCTTAGTGGTTCAATTTCTCACTTAGAGTGTGTGGACTCCTAGGTTTATTTTCATTCTCTGTTATGACAATATCCAGAAAACTCATTTCTGGAAAAGTGTTCAGGCTACCAGGTGAGGTTTCAGCTTTGGAAAAGGTTCACAGCTCCACCTTTTGAACCTGGCACCTTTTTCATTACTGAATGAGGTGTTTTGGCTAAAGCAACCCCAGCTGCGTTGCCATATGGCTAGACCATCTTTTCAATAAGAAGGAAGACAATGGTTGGCTGTTCCCTACTCTTTATTTTATATAACATGAATGACTGTTCAGGAAATTTTTGAAGTAACTTTTCAAGACTTAGAAGATGATTTGAGGGAAAAAAACACAGATACATCTTCACTTTCCCTTCTCAAATTCTCATTCTGTCTCTATATGGAGCCTAGATATAAAATTTTCACTATTTAAGAATGTCCTGGTTTTGGCTGGGACAGAGTTAATTTTCTTCATAGCAGCTAGTAAGAGACTATGTTTTGGATTTGGGCTGAAAATAAAGCTTTTAAAATACTGATGTTTACAGTTGTCAGGACAGTCAAGGACTTTTCAGTTTCTCTGCTGTGCCAGTGTCTGCAGGTGCAGGAGAAGCTGGGAGGGAGCACAGCCCCAGTTACTAGCCTAGGATTTGACCTTAGGTTTGGGATTGAGACCCAAATTGGCCAATGGTCTATTCCATGTCATGCACACCATGCTCAGTATATTATGAAGGGCTATCCCAAAGCTCACTCTCTGGGTCATCTCTCTCTCTCACTTGGTTCTCGGTATTTTGGATGCTCAGGCTCTTCTCTCTTTCCTGGGATTGCAGTTTCCAGACTTTATCTGCTCTGAGATTGTTAGCTAGGAACAGGCTGGGCCTTGATCATCATGTGGTGAGCAGTTTCACTGTGTATCACTCGTTTGTATATTTGTATATTATTATTACCATTATTATTATAATTTTGATTTTCAGTTTTATTGTAGTCTTGTTATTAAAACTATTTTTCAGCTTGGTTTTGGTTTAAAAAATAACCATATTCTGTCAGATTTTTATTCTCAGTAAATATATTTTTTTCTTTAGATATTTGGTAATTCAGGGTTTATTGCCATACATTACAATTATATATGATTATAAATATAAATAAAAATAGACTGTTCCATTAGTGCTATGGGAGATGTGCACAACTATTATTGAGAGAAAAATCTCACTTTTGAAAAATCACATTTTTAACAAGTGCAATTTCCAAGTAAGTTATGGTTCTCACCTTTGCTGCAATATTAAGAGGCTTTAATCCTTTTGATGGACTTAATCATGGCATTGGACACTAAATTTTGTGTTTTCTCACATATACAAAAAGCTTTCCAGACAAGTCCCAAATATACTTTGGCCTCTAATAAGAAAAAAGTAAAATTTTTCTCAGCAATGACAAATATTTCTGACTCAAAGAAGACTCTCAGCTTTTTCAGTTTCTTGTAGTGTTACTGCTTTTGCCAGTATTCTTTCCTCACCAATATTTTTTCAGTCTTTGTTATAAAATCTAATTCCTCTTAGACAAGTTGCCTTACTAAAAGTAATCTTAAGTACAAACATGAAAAGGAACTTTTCTATGGCTATCCTTTGCCTTTCTGCAGAAGAGAAAAAAATGTAATGATGTACATTGTCGATCTAGCTCATCTGATTAGCGACAGAAACATTAATTCCAAGCACATTTCTATTTCAGCCACTTATTTGCACCCTGTTAGTGCATGAAGAGCAATATTTCTGTGGAGTTATGGTGACATCAAGTGGCTAGCTAAATGATCCCTGCAAATCTAATAATATTGATATATTCTCTAGATGTTGGAGTAGAAGCCAATATAGGGAACTACCAACAGGTAATATTAAGAATATCTTACCTCTTTGATACATTCGTGAACTTCCAGTTCCATATGATCCATTAATATCTAAATTTTAGATTTATCATCACAGTGTGTATCATTTAATTAATGAAAAACAAGCCATCTTATTTCATTCATGAGGTACAGTTCAAATCCAAGGGTCTGACACTGGGAAGAAAAACGGTGCTCAGTACCAAATCATCTGAACTACTCTTTTACCTTGTGCTAAAACATACCTGAGTTACTCAGTCAGCTGCTGTGCACTTGTTAGGAAAATGGAGAGAGTGATATTTATCTTCTGATAGGAATTTTGTGATTGAGTTAACAAATTAATATCTACAACTTGTTCCAGTTCAGTGATAACACAGCCTCATAAAGGTAACAAATAAACTTCAATTTGTTCTATAGAAGGCTGGTTTCTTAAAAATTTTCTGCTGCCAAAATTTACATTTCCAACCCTTTCCAGACCATGACTCATTCATGAGTACGAAGGTATATGTTGTAAGAGTCTCCAGTGAGTGCATTTTCTTCACCATCTTGGTTTTCACTCACTTTCTTAATGGGATGACTTCTCCATTGCCCCTCCTACAGTCAGATCTTTCTTCTGTTTGCTACCCTCAGCCCCTCATAACTAATGCAATGACTTTGATCACTCACCATCCTCCTTCAATGTCTAGTCAGAGTTTTCTGCTTCAAGTCTTGCTTGAGCCCACTTGCTTGGATGGCCTCCAAGGGTGGTTAGTTGGGGAGTAAAGACTCAATATGAAATCAATATAAGAGACGATTTCTATGGACCAAAGAGGAACTGCAGAATTCAGACTCAGAAGAATATTGCAAAGTGGCGGCTGAGAAGTACAGAGGGAATATTGGATGGAGTTTGTTTGAATTTATATGTATTGATAGAAAAATTACAAGTTAACTTACAGGGGCAGTATAATGCAGTGACTGTATAATACTGACCTAAGTCATAGAAAAGATGCCAGCTCCTTTCTTCAGTTTGATGAAAGCCTCTAGCATTTAACATCTTACTGGACTGGTCCACATTTGTCAATATATTCTAACGACTTCACTGTTGTGGGTGAATCGTATTTATCTGAAAGTATTTATATATATCTATACACACATATGTATATACACACACATATAGTTGCTGTTCTTATTGTCAGTGATTCTCAGAATAGAAATTATTAGCTCTGGTACGTCAAGCCTTATTTGCAAGTTTAAGATGCAAATACAATTTTAGGAAATAAAGAAAAATTCTGACATGAACTGTATATTCTTTAGTGGGGACTCACATATAAATATTATGCAGGAGAAGCAATACGGGACAAAAATCACATGGCTGCATTGCTTTGGAAGATATACAAAATAAAAAGCATTAATCAGTCTGCTCACAGGACTATTTAAACCCAAAATCCCATTAAGTGCTTAAATTGATTTACTTTTCCCTCCTCCAAAATAATAAAATAAAATTCTTCAAGTGTCTATTAAATCAGACAATAAATAAAGGTAGGTAGGTAAAATCCTTGGGGAAAGGAGGGACCTTAAGGCCGTCTGATTCATATTTCATACCTCTTCCATTTCTCCATCTTTTTTTTCATCCTTGTTGAAATTCATACATACACAATGTCACAAGCTAGTATTGGGTTGGATTCAATTTATTTTACAAAAAAAAATAAAATAATAATAATTCATGTGAACTGAGGCCAAAATAGTCTAGTGAAATAATGTTTTTTTTCATTTATATTCACTGCCATGTCTCTCCACTGAAGTTAATGCATTTTCCCTGAAAGGTAATTCATTTCAATTTAAATCAATATAGTATCTTTGAACTAGTGCCTTCCAGAGATGCCATGTTTGAACGAATAGTGGTATATTTGTGTAAATTACAAATTTTATTTGTAATTGCACCAAAAATTGCTTAGGAAAAAACTTTTGCTTCTAAACAATACAGAGCATGAACATAAATAATCCAGATTTTGGTTTGCTTTGGTTTGGTGTTAAGGGGTTTTATAGGCTTTGACATAGAGGAGGGAAGGAAAAAGCTATTTATATATTTAAATACAACTGGATATAATTCTTGCCTAAAAATGAAGCAATACCTTCATGAAAGGAATGACTACTTTTTGAGGTTGTTTGGGGTTTTTTTCCTATATATTTCAATATACTCAGGAAGACTGGCCCAGACTAGTGCGGGCCTAAAAACCCACGTCGTTTTAAAACTGCACTTTCTAATTGAACATAACCACTCAGGTAACACAGGGGTCTTGGTGGGTACAGGAATGGGAAAAGGATGTTTTTCATTTGTCTTTTGTTGTTTATCACAAACTTGTAATGTGTGCAGTCAAACAAATTTATGAAGTATCTGACTGTCATTCTCAAATTATTTCTGCAAATAATTTGAATAAATTTTCCTTTAAGCAGCATTTTTCAGTCTGAAAATTATCATCCTCTTTGAGGGGTGAAAGGGATTATAAAGTGCTGGAAAAAGTCATGTCAGTTGCGAATTGCTCTGTTCCTTCATGGAGCCTGAGAAAGCAGCAACTGCATTTGCTGGCTGAAAATGTTTGCACCAGCCAGGGAACCGGTAGCTGCCTTCTGTTACTGGCAGTATCTCAGCCCTTTTATGACAGGAGAAAGAGAGGGTTTGCAGTTGTTTGGCCAGACTTGGTGGTCACTAGGTCACCAAGGGAGTGGGATAAATTTGTAGCCGATAATCACTTGGACATACTGGACAAAAACACCTAGAAGTCATTTAACTTTTTCAGAAGCTTTAATATCCAAAGGGTTTGCCCTGAAGGGGAAGGAAAATTGAGAACTTCACTTGTAGAGATATTTTTTAAGTAGAATATCAACTGCAAAAAGGGTCTAAATTAAGGTTTGTTTCATTTTCTTCTCCCTTCCGTATTTGTAATTCTCTAACAACAATGTATGAGCTATGGGTTGTTTTTTGAAACCTGGCCTAGCAAAGCCAAATGTCCCTAGTCATAGGTTACTCAGGATTATTTTGCAAGTATTTGCAAATGGGAATTTCTAGGTGTGGATTTAGGGAAGAGTCTACTGGAAATGTGGTTCTGCTCTGCTTTGCTGTTTCCTTTCTCCTGCTCCTCTAAAGTATAACTGACTCTGTCTTGTGATTCACGTCAGGCAACTGCAGAGATAAAGACCATAAACTTCTTTCCCTCATTCATGCTAGGCTCACACCATAATATGGATTTTTATATTTCAGTTTTTACATTTAGCCCCAAATTTAACCCCTTCTTATACACTGAAGAACAAAAATCTATATCATAAGTACAGTTTAGATCCTAAACTCCATCTTCATAATGTCAGCATCTAGACCTGTTTGAACAGGACTAATCACTGGAAAAGAAAAACATTTTAAGTTTATAACTGTGTAATACAATTCAGTCCTGAGCCAAAACATCTGAACTAGTTCCAAGTAGCTAGGCTGAGCATCAGTAGCAGTAGCACGGCATTAGCTGTGAAAGTTAATTTATCCTGTTTCTATACAATGTTTTTTTACTATGTATTCATAGTTTTAGACACTCAAGGCTGCAAGAAAAATATGGGTACGTTATCAAAATGTTACTTGTGTTGCTTCTAGTCTTGCAAGGGAAAAGGAAGACCTTTCAATGTTAGTGCATAAGGAAGAATGGGAGAAGATTCTATCCAAATGTTGGTTGTTAGCAACTAGTTTGTTTTTCTCTTGAGTTCAAACACCTGAATGTAAAACATTTGTTTTAAGACCAGTGGTATATTCAGAAGAGTTTCCCAGTGACCAGTCTGAGCATGTAAAAAATACAAGAGTCCATCTATGGACAAAGCAAGAGACCTATACCTGAAGTAACTGACTTCTGTAAGACCAGAAAGGGAAAAGAATATGGAGGTAGTCTTAATGATCACAGCTTAATAAACGGCACTGCACAGAGTAGATGGCAGTGATATTAACATTTTCTGAGATACTTAGATATGCCAATTGCCATACAACCTTCCCATAACAGTATTGTTCAAAATGACTCAACATTATTTACCTCAAATGTTTTGAAAGATTAACCAGCCTAATGTTAGGAAGTTAGCTGGTCAGTTCGTCAAATACGACAGTCACCCGAGTCTCAAGTACATCCTTCATCCTCCTTTTTTTTCTACTGTTATCTCCTTTAACCTGTCATATGGTCATCATCCTTTCCCGAGAGAGAGAGTGCAGAGGGGTGCTGATGTGAGACATATTTAAGAATTTCACTGTAAGTAATTTTTTTCCCCATCGCTCTATTTTTTCCTGTCACTCTATCTTTCTGTGTCCAGTTCACGGTATGGATGGGTATTGATCTTTAAATACAATACCTCTAAATCTTTCTATATGCTTTTGACAGCTGCCTTATTTATTAATTTTACTTTTTTTTTAGAAGCCAGGAATGCTTAACACAGTTCTTCCTTGAGATATCATTAAAATATGCTAACTAAGGTAAATGTGTAAGAGAGAAAGCAGACATTTCTAAAGGTTATGATCTATGACAACACTTCTTAGCTTTAAAGTTAGTTTAATTGAATTAATTGTAGCGTTGAAGAAACTGAAGAACAAAGAGCTCTGACTCTGAATGTATTAACGGGAAATATTTGACCTTTTCAGTATGTTACATCTTGATTGGCACTCCTTTCTACTGGAGCCCTCTTAATAATAATTTCTTTATTTTTTCCCCATGAAAAATAAGGTAGGTGTGTCAAAAAGCCAAAGCACATCTGAGATAATTGGAAAGTTCCTAAATGGGAAGCATGCAAGTATATATGTACACACTCTTCCATAATTCAGAGGAGGTAAGCAATGGGGGTTTCATTTTGTTGACAAAGCTTTTAGCGAAAAGAAAAAGCTAGAACAAGTTAAATCTAATATGTCATATTAGAATGCTAATTTTGGTTTGCAGAATATTAAGATAGGCTGTTCTTCATAATGTTTTTTTCT
This sequence comes from Pterocles gutturalis, assembly GCF_000699245.1. Lineage (NCBI taxonomy): Eukaryota > Metazoa > Chordata > Aves > Pterocliformes > Pteroclidae > Pterocles > Pterocles gutturalis. The sequence goes on along the minus strand of NW_010133541.1, from coordinate 83,432 downwards.
CTGCTAGAAACTGTTCCCTGCTATATGTATGAGAGTAAAAACCACTTGTAATGTTGTTCAGGTTATTTATAAACAGATCTGTCTGAAAGGTGGAAGTATCTTTTCATTTTTTAGGTTAATAGAGCATTTTTTTAGCTTGGCAAGATTTAATCAGTTTTCTCAAAAATTTTTTTTCACAATATTTACTCCAGTATACAAGCATTTCTTTTACCTCCTCCTTCTTTGCCTTTATCGATGGGTACATGCTGTTCCTGTACTTGTCTGGCATTTTGCTGTGTGCAGCCTGTCCAGGTCCATGGCCCTGCATTTGTATGTTACTCATTCCACAGTGGCTTGATGTTTTCAGATCTCTTGCTCCTCATTGTTATGGGCATTACATATCAAAAGTTAAGTTAATGACCCTTCTTCAGCCTATGAGAGTTAGTCCCTTCTCCCTTAGAGTTTGTATAGCCTCGCTATAGTCTGAAGACTTCAGGAATAGCTACCACCATGTGCCACAACGGCTAAGGGAAAAAATCCAGGTGGCAAACTATCTCTTTAGCCTATGCACTGCTTCCCGTATTTGGCTTTTACTGGAAAACTTTACTGCTGAAAAATTTTTCATTTTGCTCTTGTTAAATGAAAACAAAATGAAAGCAGGTAATGTGAGAGTTCCTGATGTTTGCTGGTTTATTGAAAATACCCAATTTCACTTTACATGCAAATCTTCCCTAAACCCTCAGAGGTTAGAAAAGGTTTATTTATACACAGACAATATCTCTTTCTGTGGTGCTGTAATTCTATGCAAAGCCAAAACAGAAATTGTTTTTCTTATGCAGATTAAAGGATGCTTGAGGCAAAAATCTGAGTTTGTTTTCAACTGATGAAAAATTTGTTTGTAAGATACATAAGCACCATGTTTCCAGGCTGCTGCTGCATCTCTTTAACCTCCTTGTAAATTGTTTAGAACAAAATACTCAGATTTTCAGCTTTGATATCTGATGGCTGTTTTCCCTGTGAGAAGTTAAAAGGTCAGTAAGTGTTTTGAGCTGGTTCAGCTTAATTTATTTTCACTTAATTTCAAATTGTCAAAATATTCAAAAAAAAGCCTCAAAACGTGCCTTTGCCTGTATAGGAAGAATAAATATATTGTAAATAACCTTCTAACCTCGTTTTAAATTCCTGTATTCTGGACTTCGGTTTTCTAAGTAGAAAAACACTTCACATTCAGCACATCACCAGATCACTTTAACCTCTTTGAAAATGCATTTCAGGAGCCTTGATGGATCTCTTGCTCAGCAACTGGCCTTGGGAAAGTATACTCTTTATGGTAAGCCAAGCGCCACATGCAGTAAACTGTCAGAAAGTGAACAGCAAATGTAATGGAAGGTTGAAACAGATCATTTAGCATTGTGACATTATTTGTGAATTTGGCACTCTGAGAGAGATTTTTGTCATGCACATGGTTGATGTTTGTCTGAGGTTATGAGTGTGACTGGCAAACTGTCATATCCATGGTGTCTGAAGACTTTTGAAGCATAACTTAACCTGCGAGTTATCTCCGCCTCTCTCTGCAACCTTTTAAGACTGGGACTGATAACATCTCCCACATAAGGAGCTCCACTGAAGTGAAGCTGAATGGTTGTGATGCCTTTCCAATTGCCTGCAAAGCAATTTGGAAGGAACCTAGCTTCACTTTTATTAACCCCAGAGCTCTCTCCATTTGTTTGGCTTTTCCAGTCTATGTCTTCCTTTCACTGTCCAGCTAAATTGACAGAGCACAGAGTTCTGTTCCATATAGCATGTGTCTTTGTAGGAATCCCTTTAAAAGCTTTAGCACTTAAGAAAAATCAATAGCGCTTATGATGTCTTGCAGGCCTCCCCTCTCCTGCACGCTAAATTCTCTTCAGCCTGTTACTAGCTTGCCTTGAATTACTGTTAGAAAGAGAAAGTAAACATTGTGTCTTGAAAGCACTCGTGTATTCACTGGAATAACATTGTCTATTGTTCCTTAATTAATTTAGTGGAACTGTATCGATGGTATATTTAGAAAGAGAAAGAAGGGCTGTGCAAAATGGATTGCAGGCACAGAGCCAAGTATATCTATTATATACAAATCCACTATGTTCATTGAAATAAAATGAGGCCATAGAAATACTCATATTTTAAATAACTCTTTAATATATCAATGGTCATGAAGATAGTAAACTATATTTTTCTCCTGATACACTTTAAATTAAAAAAAAACAAACCAAAAACAAACAAACAAAAAAAACCCAACCTTGCAAGATTAACCTGTGATTTATTGGAGGAAAGATAATGCAGAGACAAAAAAGGGCTGTGAAAAACTGATGAAAAAGTGACACAACTGAGCTACACTAAAAAAGGTATTTAACAAACAAAACCACTGAATGCAGAAACAGCTACTTTTCAAACGTTTAGTCCACAAGTGTTATCTTACGGTTCCTAGGCTTGTGGAGAGTTACTTTGTCTTGGAAAGGGATCTAGGAGAATCTAATTCGGGCCACATTTCTCATTACAGGAATTAAAAGCCTACTCAGGAAAGTGAGTAGGTTTACCTGCTATTCACAGTTCAGAGTCTCTCTTTATCATACACATTCTTTGCGTTTCTATGTGGATTATAAACATGCTAAGTTTTTTTTAAAAAACAGGAAATAGGTTGGGTTTTTTTTCACCTTTTTTCTTTTTCTTTTTTTTTTTTTTTTTTCTTAATGTAGTGTCCCAGTGGTTAGAACAGCAATGTGGAGGATACAGGACCCAGTTTCAATCCCCTGATTTGCTTAATAGCCTCAAATGTTCATCACCTCAGAAGAGGACCTAATTACCGGTGCTGGCTACATCAGCAGTACTTATGCACCTATTAAGGAACAGTGGCGAATTTCCCATCCTGCATGTCAAAGTTTTTTTCCTTAAAATAAAAATATTAAATATTTTTTTGTTCTAGAAAAAGACTACAAGCATACGTATGAATCTGTAGTCCAGTGACGTGTATGTTTCCTGGAAAGAGATGGGTTTTGGTCATGCAGTGTTTCTAAATATTTATAATCATCAATAATGATTGAACAGTCCTTGGAGATGAGCTTGTAAGCTGAGACCACATCTTCTTCTGGAGTTAGACCTTACATCATGCTGAAGACATACGATCACTTAATGAATCTTGATTTTCTTTAGATATTTATTTTTCTGCTTTGTGAGATAAGAGTTGTTCTTCCTGAAATAGTTTGGTGGTCAGATCATGTTTTGCCAATGTGAATGGAGGAAGGTTAAAATTCACTGGGCATAAATGCAAGGGTCCTGAAAGATGAGCACTCTGTCCTCACGTAGTAGAGGAGAGGCCAGTCTGCCTCTATTGTGTTTTAAATTAAAGCATTGGTAGAGGCTCTGTTTTACTAAAGAGACCCCTCAGAGTACATGCATATCCTCAGAGGAGACAAGGAAAGGAAAGCCTGGTTTTCTGATCCATCTTGGTTCTTTACTTGCAGCACTAAGCACTGGGTGATGTACACAGCAAAAGTGCATGAAGAGTCATGCCATGCCCTGTCTGTACCTACAGTGCTCTTGTACTTTGTGACCTTATCAGTCATTCTGCTGCAAGAGATATTCTGTGCTCTAAACCTGGTCAGTGATATGAAAAGTTTTGGGGGGGGGGCGGGGAGCGGTGGGGGAGGAAAAAAGAGTCTTTTAAAACAGATTACAAATATTTACATTGGCATAAGTGAGAAATTTGAGGAAATGGCCCTCTGTATGGTAGAGAAAAGACATATTGAGTAGGCTTCACAAATGAAGAAGCTGTAAAGTGGAATGACACATTCAGTTTATTTATAGCCTAAATCTAGCATATTTACTGTCAGACTAAAATATGGAGTGAGTTTTCCCTCTGAATCTGCTTCCTGTGGAGCAACATGTTTTTTCTCTGGCTCATTCTACTTTTACCATCAACACTGGCAATATTTTACCTTTTCTTAAACACAGAAATGAATGGCATTTCACACCTACTCTGCAAAACAAGTGGGTTTTGGCATTTCCTACACCAAAGAGTATACTGTGAATCATGCCCAAGAGAGTTCTGAGCTTGTAACTACAAGGACTGTGATCTTTCCCTTTCCAGTCATCTTTGCTGCCCTGCAGATGAGGATACTTTGCTTTGACTTCAGTAGCTTTAGGATCAGTCTCCAGTTCCTTCATATGCCATCTTGTTTTTTCTTATGCAATATATAAATTGTATCGTCTCAAGTGTTAATTTTCAGCTAGTCCATACTGCCTTCCAAAGTGCACGTGCCCACACTGTTGTCTTTCTTTGCTCCATTATGTCACATTGGTCTGTAACATTCCTGACCATTTCAGATTCTATTTCAGACAATTTTATGACAGTACCTTCTAAAAAAAAAAAAAAAAAAAAAAAAAGTCTTGTTCTTCTTTATGGAGTTATTTGAATTATAAGGACTCTAGATAAATCTGTTCTGTGGCAGAATATAAACACACTAACATTTCTGACCCTGTAAAAGAAATTTAACCACTCAGCAAGGAGGACAGAACTGGAGACCAGGGAAGGCCTAGCTTTAATCACTTGCATTCAATAGCCACAAAGTCACCCAGGGCTTATTCCTGTGACTTAAACCAAAATCAAAACCCAGCTTTATTTAGTATACAAAGCAGTACTTTTGGGGTAGAATTATACATTAAAAAATAAAGTGGATTGTGATATCTTAAACCGTAGTTCACTGTGATGAATGAAGACAGTGAAACCTGTCAAACAGAGACAAACTAATTTCTTTACATATTGAAATCACAGAACATGCTTAAAATCCATGCCCCACTGCATTAATTTGGATACTTTCTTTTGATATCAAAAAGACTTCAGTTTTCATACCAGAAGTCAACCTTGTGTCAGTCTAACAAGAAAAGAATAGACACCTCTCAAATTTTACATAAAATTTTCACTGTTTATGAACATAGTTTTATTACTTCTAACTCCAAATTTTCAGCATAGTCCTCCTAGCTCAAGAATTCTAATTTTCCAAGAGGTGTTAGGAAAGTCTGACTTCCCTCAGGTCATAACTGAAAAGAGATCTTGCTCTTCTTCTTTATCATCACACCATGTTTATGTCATACAACCATGTTTATTTTTTTATCCTTCTTTCATTGTTAGTATTTTAGAGACTAAGGTAAAGATTTCTTTAAAGTTAATCTTCTACATATACACAATCATAACCACTCTGTCAATGTGCCATGAAAAGATCTTTTTATGATGTATAGATAAATGTCTCTCCAGATAATATTCATCTCTCTTGAAACAGCTTCTCCAAATTAACTTCAAATCAAAACAAGAACTAGGTTTGTTTTGCTCAGATTGATACCCAGTATCCATATCAACACACAATTTAACATGATGTGTAGTCTTTGTTTCGAGGAAACTGAACCATATAGCTGAGATACAGCAGCAACAATGTTCGATGTGTCCAGTGGTATCAACATATCTTTCATCATTTTACGAGAGTAATAGAGAAAAAATAATAATGTCAGAAAAACAAGAAGAAACTGCTTTTCTGCATGTAACATCTGTCTCTCTGGTTTTGTTATATTCACTGCATATGTTGGTTAAGGTCAAAGACTGTTAGATTAAATTTTGTGCAAACCGGAAAACAGATATTAAAAAAGATTACTTTAAAATCTGACAGGCAGACAGTAGGCAACCTAATGCATCATTGGAGGACATCACAAATTGTGACATGAGATTGAGTAAAGGGGTAAGCCATGTATCATTTTATTTGATGTTGCAGTATAACAAACAATTTACAAAAATAACTCTCGGACATTTTAATGGTACTGGAACAAGCTGGTCTGCGTCTTTTCCAATACAGAAGATTTGAATTCTCAAAATGGCTTTTCAGAAAGTTGTTTGATACGTATTTATATATTGTACTGCAGGACCATCAACTTATCTCTCGGTGGCGGACACTCCATTTCCTTTACAAATGCTTAGGTTAAGCGGAAGTTATTAACCTTTATTCATCCACAAATCTTCTAATCAGATCAAAGACTGACCAAAAAAAACCCCACCCAAAACGAACCAAAGCAGAAACCACAAAAGCTCCAAACAAACTCACAACAGACAGGGAAACGAAATCCGTTGGGAAAACCTTGTTTGTCATCATCTGCCAGTGCTCTGCCCATTCTGATGGGTAATCATTTTGCAGTTTCACCAGATATCTTTTGCCCTGTGGGAGAGATGACAGAGCTTTTCATCCAGTCTCCAAACTAGGAAAAATTGTGGTCAAATATTCACAACTGCCAACTTCAAAGCAATTTTTTCCATGGCAACCATCCCTCAAAAGCCTGGAGTTGCAGAACTTGCCAATTAACAACTCCAAAGGGGGCCATTAGCACCTTCAGAAATGTAGCGGACACTGTTTTTAATCACAGGTTGTTTTCAGCCTCACAGCAAACACTATGCAAACACTAACCATACAAGCATAAGGCTGACTACTTAGAAAGAAGTTGATGATGCATAAAAAGAACAACACAAATCAAGCTCCATTTTTTAATAAAGAATAATTATCCTCAGTAAATCATCACTTCTAATTTATTGTTGTTTAATTAAAGCAAGTAGTACTTTCTCATTATTGCCAATGGTAACCCATATATAACAGCCACAGAATTTGCTTTCAGTAGGAGTCCTCAGTTATACTGCTCCTTGGGAATGAATGAGTACAATAAAGCAAGGAGCATCCACATAAATATGGACCTGTAAAAGGGACTCTCTAGCTGTCTAAGACTTCTGTTCATAAAGAGAAGACAGACTAGAAAAAATAAACATATAGGAGATAGAAAATACAGAAATCAAGGACACTAGCTCCTTAGCTTGTAAAACCTTTCTGACTCCATTGAAGTCTATGGAAAATTATGTAATTATTAGCCATGATGCCTGGATCTATATTTATTTAAGATTTTCTTATACATATAAAGGAAACCCCAAACCTTTGTAATTAAAAAACCCCAACCCTGTATTTTCATTAGCAGTCTTAAAGTAATTATTTCTTTATTCACATAAATGGCACATGATGTGCCATGTCCTTTAGAGGTCACTTACATTTCAGCAATAGTAGTAAGAAAAACATGAACTTTACTCATTCATTTAAATAGGATGCCATTTGTGAAGCCCAATTATTCCCATTATCATTTGCACTGTAACACTTCTAACCAATTTGTCACTTACCATCCTGTCATAAAACCCATATCCAGCTCATCTCGTGGTGCTGGCTATGTTCATGCCACTTTGACATCTGATGCATTTGAGAGGAATAGCTGTGCAAATTTTGAACATTTAACCAACTTAGGGACCTCTCCACATTGGGAGAGGCATTTTCTTTTACATAAAATTGGGATCATTTCAGAAGAAATGAAGTGCACAGGAAGCTACATGAAACCTGCCTGAATTCTGGTAACATTAGCGGGTTGCTGGCTGGATGTCTCTCCCAGAAGGTGCTGTGTGGCACAAGGCACTGCAGGCTACAATGCTGTATGGTGCCACTGTGCTGCTGCTGCCCCATGAGCCTATATAAAGTAACCCAGACTCCTTGTAAAAAGCATGAGAGACACAGGCCACGGCAAGAGGCTGTATAACCAGGGCCAACTGAGCAAACACTCAAATCAGAACATGAGTCTTGATGGATCAAGAGGGCCACGGGAGCAAAATAAGCTGTTTTAGCAACTCGAAGATGGATTCTGACGTACACATATTGTATTCTCTCCAGTAACAGGCCTAGTGAGCTGTATTTGTCAGGAATGGTGAGGCACTGGAATAGGTTGCCCAGGGAAGTTGTGGATGCCCCATCCCTGGAGGTGTTCAAGGCCAGGCTGGATGAGGCTTTGAGCAACCTGGTCTAGTGGAGGGTGTCCCTGCCTATGGCAGGGGGGGTGGGAATTGATGAGCTTTCAGGGCCTTTCCAACCCAAACCAGTCTATGATTCTATGATTAATGGTTCTAATATACTATTTGTATGATGCCAATCTCTTAAAAAGAGGTTCAGTGGTTCCGAAATATTGAGGACCAAACACAAATAAATAATACTGCTTTTATTGTCATCTCTAAGTAAGCCAAGAAATTTGGGGTTATGAACATCTCTAAGATGGTATTAGGTTTGCACGTGCTTGTTCAGTGTCCACCAAACAAAGCTCATTTTCTAATATTAAAATGGCTACATGGTCCACAAGGAGGTTTAGCTGTGACATACTAGTCATTGCTGTAACACACAGACTCTGAGAAGAAGTTGATATGATTTCTTGGTATTTCAGTTGGATAGACAGTGCGAATTCTCCTGTGTACTCCTTACTAGCATTTCAGTGTTAGCTGCCTAGCTTCACAGAGGAAGAGATATTATTTCTAGTCCAGACCATGGGGTTTTTAAAAATATATTTCTTATAAGCAAAGCCTAACGACATGCCCTTTCTCTGAAGCTGAGATCTGGTGCTGGAGTCAACAGCTATGAGTAGGGAAAAGATGGATATCATAGCAGTACACAGGCTGGAAATTGAAGTCTCAAGTTTAGGAATGAAAAAAAGAAAAAGGAAATATTTATCTGCTACAGATACAGAACATATTTGGCTGCTAATTGTATCGTTTTTCCAGTGCCATGGCTTCACTGCATTTTGTGATAGTAAGCTAACAGGGCCCTGGCCATACAAATGCAGGGTGAAGACTAACTTGAGGGAAACGTAAAAATTGCCTCATAAAGGCCTCCCCTTAAATCAAGTTCCTATCTCATGTGAGCTAGTCACTCTGAGGAAGATTAAAGAAATGATCAATAAAAGAGAAGAAATAGAACAATTGCTTTTTTCTCTTTGCTTTTTCTTTCTCCTCTTTTTTTTTAATGTATATTCTTTCTTTGAAAGAGCATGTTGAAAAAGACACAATAATTAAATGTTTAAACAAAGAAAATATGTCATCTTTTGCTTGACATGTACAAGATGTTTTTAAAAGTAGCAGCCACAGAAAAAGACCCTAACTTCTTGCAAAACCAACACTGCCAAAGTAATAAGACATAGGATCTCTGTTGTTTTTTTCTTAGCACTACATGAAAATCCACAGAAAAATAATTTTCCCAAAGGTATGCTGCTTACATAACTAGAGATGGTTACAGATGCCTTCACAGTCTGGTTCTGTGTTGCCTTTGTAGGTCTGTTTTATACAGATGATGTTGCTTCTCCTCTACTGTAGGTGTCCTTCATATCCCATGGGAGCACTGGGCAAATGATTCCTGAGTAACTGTATGTAACTACTGTGTAGACTGCCAATGTGTAGGTAGATAAGAAAAAAATCTCTGTTGACCACAGCAATATCTGCTGCTCATAACAGTTCTGCTCCAGATCCAACCTTATCTTCACTCTGTATGATATCGTACAAATAAAGATGAAATATATTCAAAGAGTGCTAATTTTGCCAAGTGCACACCCCCCCCCCCCCCCCCCCCCCAAAAAAAAAAAAAAAAAAAAATCAAAAATTAACAATGTCATGTCGATACAGACAGGCATGGACAGATGCGTGCCTTCTTCAGCTTTTTTCAGGAAAGCAGCTCCTGCCTTGAACTCTTTGTCAATGTTTTTATCAGGCTGAACCTTGACTAACATGCCCTAACACATTCAAGGTGCTTTTCCATGAAGTATTTAAATATTTGCTGGAATGGGACTGACATTTAAGTATCTTATGTATCTCAAAGGCACAACCTAATTCCAATCTCATGCATCTCCTTGTGCTTCCTTTCATGACAGCTGTTGAAGTCATTTGTGCAAACCAGAACAGTTTCCCCCAGTGACATGGGAGCACACCCTGTTTGGTGGGTAAGACATGCATCTACAATCTGGTCCCAGATGAACCAGTTATCTGTTATTCACATAGCCCTTGGTATAGGTAATTGAAATCCACTGGAAACCTCTCACGGTCTTTCCATCATCACACTCATTGCTCTATCTAGAGAATATTCATTTGATACCTGGTGGCATGATGTTAGACAGCACTACTGCTTAAAATCTATCACCACTAGTTCTTTGAAAAAGAAACTAAAGAGAAATTAAATTAACATGGTCCTATACAGTATTTTTACCAAGTAATTCCAAGGCAAATGCATTCCAGGACTCAAGAGGGGTATGTACTACTACTCTTGTCCCAGTGCATAGTTAGTAATCGTCTCCTGCCTCCATAGTAGCCTGTTTTTCTCTTTTCCCATTCCTTACAAATGCATGTGTATGTGTTACATTTAGCAGTGTGCTGTCTTCTTTTCTGCTTGTGACCTTACACTTTGTTTCTTTTAACATCTGCTTCATTTATAGCATAACGTTATAACAGATATATCAAGAGCCAAATATTTCTAAACAATTCTCATCACTCATGTGAATTCCTTCACCATGAATCAATATCAAAATCAATCCCAGGCTATTGTGAGCTCCCTCACATCCTTTTCTTTTCAGACATGGTGCCAATAATTGTATTAACCTTCTTGCAAGAGCCATGTGAATTCACTATCACATTCAGTACATCCTGCACCAAAAATCTGAATTTCAGTTAGACTGTGGGGCAGAAATACACTCAATAGAGACATTTTTACGTATCAGAATTAAGACAAACATATTTCCTGTAGCTGTATCCTTGACCTATGGGCTCACAGTACAGTTTTTATTGGTTTTTTTCCCTTCTTGCTTCTTACTCCCTTGTCTATTGTGCTCATTTACTGAGTCACACTGCAAAGCTAGGGCAGTTAAGACCCTCCATCCCTCCATACTGTTCTTCTAGGATGCCCCAAAAGCCGAGGGTCAGAAGTGCTTTCCAAGTCATGACCCTATCACTGGAGTTGAGAGCATATGTGTACCATGTTTTTTAGGCTCTTAGAGTGAGGAAAGGTGGATTAAGTCTCTTCAGACTGTTAAGAGCTCACAGGCACCAGTTTACCATGGAGAGGGAGCTACACAACCTCCAGTGAAGTCACATCTTCCTTCTTCAGCATCCTTATTGCCTTAAAAGGGACTTCTAGGCTGAGGACCACAGCTTTAAGCTATCCATTTATTTCATTCCAGTCTTTTAGCACTTCAGCAATCAAATTCCAAGGATTTACTTGGGTTCATTCTTGCATGCAGAATGCCCTGAAAATTTTCCTGATAGCTTTCTCTCTGCATTTCCTCCCCTTTCTCCCCTATAACTTCTAAAATGTGAATTCCATCTCCATGCCTTCATTCCTTTCATGAAACAAATGCAGGCTTTTTGCCTGGAAATCATCTGTCACTCAGTTCCTTCTTCCTTAAAATCATGCATTTGCAAAGTCTTTCTTTCATAAAATCACTCTCTGTACCAGTTTATTAGCTTCAACTTCTCTTGGAACTGATGTTTCTTTTAAAAATTATTTTGTATGTAGTTTTATATTTGTTTTGAATTACATTTTCATCTTCTTAATGCCACACAGTTTTGACTTGTCAGTTTTCTAATCACTATGTACACGTAATCCTGTAGGCACTGACAGATTGCTAACCTCCTTTTTTGGACTGTTACTTTTGAAAGAGTCGGGTATTTAAACAATTTCTTTCAGTGGTTTCCCCCTTTTAGCATAGCTATTATGCATTCAATTACATCTGTAGGTAACTGCAGAGGACTACAACATATGCTGGGGGGAACATTATGTGAGTAATATTTTTGTCTCACTTACCTATCTTACCTGTACTATATATATATATATCTCACTTATTCCATGTGTTGAAGATGAAAATGTGAAAAAAAACATGCAATGCCAGTAATAATAAACTCTGCTTCTCAGGGTAAACTGCATCATATGTCCTACACACCTTGGTGGTACACTAGTAGAACACTCCCTAAGCTATTCATATAATTGTTGTTAAAGGATAAACTATATTTTCCTAGTTCTCTAATTTTTTTAAACTCAATTTATATTTTTTTATAACATCACTATCTTTTAAACATGTATTTTACAAAGACCAGCAGGTAAATTTCTCCTTCATCATGAGAGTATCACACATTATCCCAGAACTTGTAATTTCACATGCCTGAATTGCACATCTTAAAGCAAAAATTCCATCTTGACTGTGTTGGAGCTCATTATCAACTGTTTCTCATATCCTCATACACTGCTACTATCAATATCAGTTCTTGAAAATGTGTCTATTGAACAAGATCATAAAATTCTACATTAAAATGATGATCAACTGTGAAAAAATATACCTTTTTTGCAAGCCTAAATTAAAACTGGAAGAAACAGAAACAGGATTTAGATTAGCTGAAATATATTCATACAGCTATATTACATGGAAAAGCCAAAGGTAGACAACTACAATTTTTACATCAATGAAGTATTACCTGATAATTCTACGGGATTACTACAATGATTTGTTGCTTTTTTTTCCATGCCTATTGGCATAATATTCCAAGTATCTGATAATTTCTGAAGTAGACTTTCCACAGATTTACTTTACAAAAATGCCACAAAGGATTTCACAGAAAATGAAAACTTTGTGATATATCTTGCACTAGCTTTGGTAGCAGCAGCAGCACTGCATCATTACTACAGATTAAAAGTCCAGGTAAAGAGAAATTAAACAAGCTTGGAGCAAATACAGCCTAAGATAAGGTTTGTTATTAGAATAGTACTAAACTCCAAGTATCCATGTTGTTTGTTTCACCTTGCTTTTCATAGCTTTTCCCTTCCCCCAACTAGGATTTCATGGGTGCAAAGGAGAATTAGTTGATGTACATTCACTCTAGCATGAACGAATGAATCCAGGTAGAAGAATCGAGTCTATCGTACAAGTTCTCCAGAAGTCTATAGAATCCCAGAATAATTTAGGTGGCAGGAAGCCTCTGGCCATCTTCTGATCAAATCCTCCCTCATAGTTACTGTGGTGAGTTAACCTTGGCTGGATGCCAGGTGCACACCAGGCCCCTCTGTCACTCCCCCTTCAGCAAAATAAAGGGGGAGAATAAGATGAAAAACTCGTGGGTCAAGATGAAAGCAGTTTAATTAAAGCAAAGGCCAAGGCCAGGCACAGAAACAAAAGGTAAACAAAGATGTTATTCTCTACTTCCCCTCAGTAAGTGATGTCCCCCCACTTCCCGGGAAAGCAGAGCTTCAGTGTGTGCAGGAGCTGCTCCCGCCTTTAGTCCCCAATGCCCCCCTCCTCCTCCTGCCCTGGGCTGTTATGGCTGAGCTGAGATCACATGGTCTGGAACAGCCAATCTGGGTCAGCTGTCCTGGCCCCGCCCCCTCCCAAGCTGTGTTACACACCCCCTGCTGGCTGCCAGGGTCACACTCAGCACTGGGAGGGCTGCGGGGGGGATATCAGCCCAATGCAGTTACAAAGGTCAGGACATGTACACATTGCAGGTTGGGGTAGTGCAGTGTGCAGTGAGATGCTCCAATATTAAACAACTCTGCATAATAAATGGACTATGTAAATATTGCACAGTTAGAAAAGAGCTCCTGTAGACATGCAAAACAAGAACGGTTTTTGCCAGAATCTTTGAAGGCAAAAAAAAAAAAAAAAAAAAAAAAGAAAGGTAAGTGGCACTGTTCATTCAGTCAACACCTGGCACATACTATTGTTCTGATAGCTTGATTTGCCATTACAGGCTGAAGATTTCATCAGTCATTTTGCAGAGATATCACATCAGTTTTAACTTTGATTGTGACAGCTTAATTTTCGTTTGTAGAGATGATCTCTTCTCACATTTTACCTGATTATTTTTTCAGACTGATTTAGAATCAGTTTCTTTCACTAATTTGAAGAAAAGTAAAATTACTTTAAAAAATATTTTTTTCTGGTTTGAATTTGTCATTTGTCTAAAAATGCAGAAGAAAGACAATTTAAATATATATGCATACATATTCTTTTACCTTTACAAAAATCTTGGCTGCTTAGTGATCCTGAATCCCTCACCATCCTTCTCTTTGATACCTGCAGGTGTTCCTGACCATTGATGTTTTACAGTGGATCTGTTGACTGTGGACAATGCAGGACACAGTCTA
>NW_010133541.1:46099-69394 GCF_000699245.1 Pterocles gutturalis | reverse complement strand
TTCATCATTCCCTGCACGTTCATGCATATTAAGATTTAGGGGGCAAACGTGTTATGAGAAGATCAGGGTGTGGAATTACAGAAGACCCAAAGCCTTCCATAATTCTTTTTGTGAGATGAAAACAATATTTATGTATATTCGCCTCCTCTTCCTGATGTGGGATTGTCTTTCCACAGCCTCAGGGGTTGCTTTTAAGAATAAGATAGTCATGGAAGTAGCTTTTTGGGAAAAAAAAATAATATAATAATAAAGAAAAAAAAAGAGAAAAAAGAAAAAAGAAAAGCCTGCTTCAGAGAAATGGGCTCCCTCTCTCTTTATAAACCCCTACAGGGGGTCTTGGGACTTGTTATTTGATTTTATTTGTTTGGCTTTCTGAAACTGAACAGAATAATGTGGACTAATTTCAAAAGGAAGAAACAGACAGCTAGAAGAAGGGATAGTCTGGAAGATACAGCATCACAAAGAAAGAAAGAAAAAAAAAAAACCAACCCACACAGATATCATCTAGGAAAATCCTTTTTGTTGAAAGATCGTGAACTATAAATTGCATAATATTTGTTAGGAACCAGATAAGTTAATCTCTTTTTTTTTTTTTTTTTTTTTTTTTTTTTTTTTTTTCCCCTATGCTGTTCTCCTTCTCACTGCTGTGATGGGTGTCATCCCACCTTTATTTTCCCACCTTAGTGTTATGCCCTTCTAGCGAATATGCACTAGGTCGAAACACTTTTTTTTTCTTTCACTTGCTGTTCCCACTGGAAATCTCTTGCACTTGCAGGCAGATGTATTCACAAGTACAAGGCAGTTCTTTCCCTGACATGTGCTGAACCTGAAGGATGTATAATGAAAAGCGTTAGTATTCTGCTTTTGACAGAGAGTCCCAGGAATAACCTTAAAAAGGTGCAAATGTGTAACTCACTGGTATTACACGGCTCCCCTGGGACCACACTGCCGAGAATACAGAGATTGCAACAGAGCCCACGAAGCTGTTTTAGATCAAACTGCAGCTTTGCAGGATCTTAACGCTGGAAACCCACAGCCCGCGCCCCGGATAGCCTCATGGTCACTGTGCAAACCTTATGGGATGTAGCCTAAATATTACCCTGTACCAAAGCACTGCTGTGGTACTTGCTGTTCTCTTTCTACCCTCAGAAAAATTCAGTGTCATGTAAAAATGCTGAGGCTCACTGAAACTCAAGCTCTTCATGCTGTGAGCTCTGCATTTTTTCATAGGGCTGACAGGCAGAACTCTTCCATGGACCAAAGCCTGAGCTGGACAATCACCAGTGAGCTCATACTTTGCTGAGGATCTGGCTGCATCCTGTAAACTGTATTGTGCCAATGCCTGTAGGAGTCTCTGGGAAAGTTCACTCCATGTTATATGACTCATAAATTGTTACATTACAGTTTCTTATCTTGTTCTAAAACCGTCAAGAATTTAAATTGTAAAATGCACTTGCCGTTTCCTAGAGATTTCCTAGATTGGGTAGGTCAGGAGGATGATTTTGATAATGTAACATTCTACTTGTGTAACGTCAGTTTTTTCATTACATTAATTATTTTAGAGAGAGGTTTATTAACTTTGTCTGCCTAAGAGTATCTATTTTTAGGATAGCGTACAAATGCTTTAATCCATTTGCTTTTGGAATGCAAACTTAATGAACATTTATTTATTGAATTTATTTATTAACAAAGCTACAATTGTGCTGACAGTGCTCTACTGAATAGAAAGATGGAATAAAGAGATTTAATATAACTGGCAATGTAAGACTTGCTGGTTCAAAGTGAGTTAATAACTAAAGGCAAATTCTTCATTTAAGTTTTCAAAATTTTACTTCCCATCTTATATAATTAAGTCTTTGGGGGCCAGGGTGGTGTTGGGAGACAAGCACAAAATCCATGCCTCACCTGTGGATTACATTACCAACTATGGCATTTTTCAGTAGCACAGGCTAAGCATTGTGTATGACAAGAAAATGCTTTTGCTTATGGCCCCATATATGAGGATAAATATTTTGGGATGTATTTTTTCTGCCTTATGAGAGAAAATATAACATTACCAATGATTAGTTAAGTAAGTCTGAGCTAAGGGGCCTGCCTGCCCAGAGCAATGGGCACACACAATACAGATGCCCGAGATAACACTGGTGTCCCTGTGTACTGAACCCCAGTGGTTCAGCCTTGCTTGGTAGCCTAACCATGACTTTCAGACTTTGGAGACCTCAGCAAGTGGCTTCTCATGACTGTGTGGCTGGTGCTGTGCTCCTTGTTATGACAGACAGCTTCTGTAGAGTACATGAGAGACAAAAGACTGGTTAAAACTTTGAAGAAGATTGACATTTACTTCAGAAATGTTCACCCACACAGACTAATCTATAATATATATATATATGTATAACTATAATACAACATTCAATAGGCCCAAGAGAGGAAGAGACCATGCAATACAGTACAAGAACAACTTTTCATTCAGTTGTGTGCAATTAAAAGACCCAGAATAAAAAGTGAGAGGCAAAATCTGAGTGGAAGAAAATTGTTCTGTGAAGCCCCAGTGTTCAGAATATGGCTGTGGAAGACAGTCAGTGAAACCTCATTTCAAATATGTGCAGATACAGGAAAAGGGTTGGTCTTTGTCTCACTGAAAAAAAAAAATAAAATCAAAGAACAAAATCACAGAAAGAACATTTCCAAGTGCAGAATTAGGAGTTTCAGCACTGCCTACATTTTGAAGAACAAAGGAGTCACAAGGAGATTTACACAAAGGCCAGGATGTCCTTAGGGAAATCTCAATGAACAAAAACCATGGCACCTGTCAGTGAAGCTTTTCTGCATATTAAATGAGGTAACAAAAAAGCAATTTTGCCTGTGATCGAAGCCTCTCTGGAGAACTCAAGAAAAAGCTTCAAAATGAGGGAGCAGAACTACTGAGCAGACTAACTAAAATGTTAATAAAAAAACTTTTCTGTTCCACAGTAGAGGTCAAATGTTCTGTAGGTGAAAACTAAAGAAAAGTCCTAGGACAATAGCTGACCAGGAGCACCTTCCTCTTTGTAGAAATAACTAGTGATGTGCAGAAGTTTCCAAGGACTCACAACCTTAAAGACAGAAGACACCAGTATTGAAAGAACCTAGTCTTCACTGGCACGGTCATTCAGAATTTATGTAGTGCGGAAAAATAAAATTTTAAAAAATCCAACAACTCAGTAACTTCTATTTACTTGATGGGACAAAATACATGTCCTGTGAATGGTATTTTTTTCATATAGACCAACTGTCTTAATCAGGTATGGGTATGTATAAAGGTATATTTGTATTTATACATATGTATGTGTGTGTATAAGTGCATATATATTTGTATATGAGAATACATTTATTGAAAATCAGGTGAAAAAGTCTACTGAACTGGTTACATAAAGACAAATACTTCCAGCCTCGATCAGACCTGTTCCTTCTGAGCTTTGAAGTGTAGGTGTGCACAATCAACGTTTCAACACAGTGGAGGCATACCCTATGTAAAAAGAAAAATCAACATATTTAGGAGAACAGTAGGACAGCAGAAGATAATACTTAAGAATGAAAGCATGACCATCCTGCAAAACTGAATTTTTATCAAGATAGGTGTTTTAAAAGAAATTAATGTGACAAAGTCCCAGATGGTGTAATTAAAATTTTCTACTATAATTAAAATTTTGATAAGTATTCAGCACATCTCCCAAAAAGGTGAAGTAGTGTCTTGTTTTGTCAACTAATAAGTTTTTTAATTTAGGAAGACTGCGGGCATCCTGTCTATGGATTTGACAATTTCTGTGCCATTGCAAGTGGTTTGCAGGTGTGATTGTTAGACATACCTACAATTCTGAGGATAACAGGGATTTTTTTGCATGCTAACCATAAAATAGGAAGCTCTCTTTATCTCTTTTCACATTAGGTAAAATAAATAAATTAATCACTAAGTGTTCCTTTCAAATCTTATCTTCATAAGGCTTTAGTTGAGTCATGAAAAAAGTAGTATGACTAATGAGATCAGATCTCAGTGTAAGGCCACAGCTCAGGGGAAAAAAAAAATCCTTGTTGCAGCATAAGTATAGAAGTTGTAAGAAGGGTATTCTCACAGCCTTCACTCTTTCTATGGAATTGTGCATTATTCCCATTTTACTCATGAAGAAATTGAAATGGATTGTCCATGCCATGTTTCAGAACAGACTCAACAGATGCTAAGCAGTAAATTGGATGAATACTGCTTTCTCAGGAATTTAGTGAAGGGCTTCTCTATCAGTATTCTGCACGTGCTGTTATAACAATGTTTTCTGTTGCTGTTTCAGGCTAGCAAACTGGGAGACCCCTATGTAGTCAGGACCAAAAAGAAGAGAAGAGGATAAGAAAGGAATTAAGTCATAAAGACAAGTCTGGACAGCATCTAAACGGATGTGATTTGGTATGTGATTTGTAGCAGATTTGGCTGCATTGAATTAGCAGTAGCTGCCTTCCAGAGGTTTGTGCATAGCTGAGGAGGATGGCTCTGGAGTCACTGGAGTCACTCTAAGTAGCACATGAATTGCAGAGTGAACCAAATATCCAAGCCCTTCCAACATTAACTGACTGTCACCACTTTCAGCTCCTAGTCTAGGTGTTCAAGATCAAATCATTGGCACTGCACTCCATGTGAACTTGCCATTATTACCAAGTGATGTGTGCCAATCATGACACTATCCTGCGAGAAACACAATAGTATCGAGTATAATTACGTTCTGATTGACACAGGAGGCAGCTGTTCCTCTTACCATGAACTAGTTATCTGTGGCTGTATCCCATAGAGACAGCCATGGTGGAAGAGCTCTTTTTTTGACAGTGTTTCATACTTTCAGATTGAGAGGAGGACACATGCAGTTTACAAATAATCCTAGCAACATGCAGTACATGTGCTCCTTATAAGAACTCCTACAGAAGCAACATCCTTTGGATCCCTAAAGATGTTTTATTTATGAATTGTTTGTGTTCATACAGAATTAGAATCTGGAAAAAGTAGGTAAGTGATAGACACTAGACTTATGGCATTGGATGGTAGTTTTAATTAGGAAAACTTTATATCCAAAATACTGCAAAACTATCATTGTTTACTTCTTGCAATAAAAAAATAATAAAATCTATTTTTTTTAGTAGTTTGGGGGTTTTTTAATGTCTTGGATCACAGTATAACAAGAAGTCTAAAAAGCTTCACTCTCTCCAAATCTTACTTCAATGAAAGTCTCACAGGAGGAACAGAAGCTGAGAAATTTGAACAATGGCAACTCATGACCACTGCTGTAAGAGATACCATGTCATTATAACTATTTGAATTATGTTTAGTTTGATTGTGCTTTCTGTTGTGGCACCACCCAGCTGCTCACTCACTCCTCCCCCAGTGGGATGGGGGAGAGAACAGGAAGGGTAAAATTGAGAAAACTCAGGGGTTGAGATAAAGACAGTTTAATAGGGAAAGCAAAAGCTATGCGCACAAGCAAAGCTAAGCAAGGAATTCCTTCACTGCTTCCCATCGGCTGGCAGGTGTTCAGCCATCTCCAAGAAAGCAGGGTTCCTTCATGTGTAACAGTGACTTGGGAAGACAAACACCATCATTTCAAACGTCCCCCCTTCCTTCTTCTTCCTCCAGCTTTTTATGCTGAGCATGACGCCATATGGTATGGAACATCCCTTTGGTCAGTTGGGGTCGGCTGTCCCAGCCATGTCCCCTCCCAACTTCTTGTGCACCCCCAGCTTACTCGCTGGTGGGGTGCTGTGAGAAGCAGAAGAGGCCTTGACTCTGTGTAAGTGCTGCTCAGTAATAACTAAAACATCTCTGTGGTATCCACACTGTTTCCATCACAAATCCAAAACATAGCCCCATACTAACTACTATGAAGAAAATTAACTCTATCCCAGCTAAATTCAGCACATTTTCTTTCCCTCAATTTTATTTTTCGAAAAATAATAATAGCAATCTACAGCCTACAAGATTACTTGGTTTAGCAGCTAATAGGCTTGGCTTAGTGATCATTAACAGAGCACAACTTGTGAGCTCCCGGTATTGAGCAGTCTCTTTGAAGATGAGTGTACATCTCCTACCACCAAATTGGAATGTAAGAGAGGGAAGGAGAGGGCAGGATGTCCTAGAGTTATCCAGTTCAGCCCAGGCAAGTCAGTCTATTATTGATTTCCTGAGAAATGAACTAAACTTAAGTCACAGAAGTTGGAGAGTAAAGAAAATTTGATGCCACAGTTATGTTACAGTCTGAAGATTAAATCAAACCAGGTTTTCATTATTGTGAAATTATTTTATCCATGTTCTCACTTGTATTTCCCATAGATAAAAAAAATCAAGCACACAGTTCATGTCCTCTCCTTTCATAAAGAAAAGATCAGCTGGCAAAGCTGAATGTTGTGTTTTACTGCATGTGAAAGTCTCAGTTCTTGCTAATGCGACTTGACAACAACTGAACAAGCTAGTAATTAATAAGTTTTGCCATCTTACTGAACATACCATGAGAACTTATTTTGAAGTTCTGGTTTTACATTAAATTATGTTACAGATGTATTTATTAAGCTCTTGGAGCAGCGTTTTCTATCTGACATTTTTGTTCTTTCTTCAGAGCATAGGTGCCTACTTCAGAGCATAAACCATGCTTGAATGGTTTAATATAATTGTATCCTGTATGAATAATATTGAGCTACACTCATACTTTTGTAGCTCTTGGCATCTTCTTAATTAATTGAAAAAAAAATAGATATATTCTTCCATGGTGTATACCCAATATACTAATTTTCCTAATAGTGGAGAAATCACTTTTTTTTTCTTTTTAATATAATAGTTACAGACTTCTGATGTGCCATTTACATATTTTGACCACATGTGATTATCCAGTTAGTGCACTGTATACAAATTATAACAAAAAGCACTTATTATTTTTCCTTTTCTTTTTACAAAAAGAGCGTAATTTTCAAACCCAGATAATTCATACGTTCAAAGACCTACCAAAGCTGTGAGAGAACCAGTTAAAAGAGGCAGATTTAATAAATTGTTCCTCTGTTGCTGTTGACCAAGAATTCCTTTTTCCCACATGAATGGCTTTGTCACAGGTTCTGGAGACAAGTATCTGTCTCTGGGTCTCTTGGAGTTTTCTTCTTCATCCAACTATTTAAATCATAAGAAAAAGTCCCAATCACTAAACAAAGGAATATTTTCTAATATAAAAATTTTATAAAAAGAAGGAACAACATCAAAAGAAACAGCAGAAAGAAAAGCTAAAGGATGGGATTTTGTGATGCTTAATAGCCTGACCATTAAAAGACTTTGATGGGGGCAGTGTATTCAAGACTGCTCAAGTAGAGGAAGAAACTGAACCAAAGTATTCCAGACCCAAGATGAGCAAATTAAATAGACTTCAGAAATCTCTTTGACTGCATTTTGTGTCAAAATTGAAAATAACACCAAAATAGTTCCTTTGAAAACAAGAAACAATCTTTCTATTTAATTTATATAAAAACCACACCATTTTAACTTATTGCTAATCTCAACTGATTTTCTTTTCTATGTTATTTGGACAGCTCTCCTCTTGCCCACACCCAAGAGCTGGCTCCACAGATTTAAGCATAATCCAACAGTGTCACCCTGTGATGTCCTCTGTGAAGAATTAATATAGCACAGTAGGAAAAAATTTTTTAGCTAGACTTATGTTTAATTGTAAAGAACGTTAATTAAAATTTGACCATAAAATCTTGATGTTAAAATAATACTTGTTCTATGTATATAAATGTCCCATTCTGAAGATACACTATTTTGCAATTCATAGTTAAACAAACAGCCACATTACACCTGTTCTACAGTGGAATGTTCAATTTCATTACTATAGCAACACATTAATTTATTTTTCTAATATTACAAGTTAGCATGTATATAATGATGTCCATGAGCTTGTAATGTTTTTGTTAGCTCTGTTGGGTTTTTTTATGTGAGGATAACTCACCTTGACAGTCATGGCTACTGGAAGGAGAGCACTAAGAGACAGTATGATCACAGTGCAGTCTAGATTGCAAAAGTTACTTTTTTATAGCTATTAACTTCTGCTTAGGTAAGACAAATGTTCATGGTAGCATCCTTAATTATGACACCTGGCGTCTTATTAAACAACTGCAGTGAAAATTAGCTCTTCAAGCCTTTTTAATGGGTGTGTAAATGTGTTTAATGTGTCCAGTTACCCTTATGTAAAACATAATTAGTGTTTATTCGTAAGCCTTAGCTATTGTATTTATATCTTTTTTCTATGGTTATAAAAACCTGTACAGAGTCAGGACAATCTTTGGTTTGTATCAAATCATGGTATGAGTAGTGGAAGAGAAATCAACAAGTATGATATCATGGAACGGATTAAATACTTGACTGACTAACACTTGATATTCACATCTCCATGAGCAGGAGCTGTGGGTTTATAATACCCTTTCAGACACAAAATGTAATCTGCAGTTATATTCTGTCATTTCACTTCAGCTTTCAGGAGATTATCACATAAGGTTTATCATTCTTCTTGCAAACATGTTATCTGCAAGTTAGTGAGGCTTTTTCAACAACCTATCTATGATAAGTAACAAAATTATTCACCAGTCCACCATCAAGTGGGATGGAAATAAAAGGACAGACCGATGCAGAGAATCAGTGTTCATTGCCTACATGAGAAATGGTCTTTGAAGCAGACAGACAGGGTGGTGAATATTGTTAAGGAA
Source organism: Pterocles gutturalis (assembly GCF_000699245.1). NCBI lineage: Eukaryota > Metazoa > Chordata > Aves > Pterocliformes > Pteroclidae > Pterocles > Pterocles gutturalis. The sequence continues at coordinate 60,643 of NW_010133541.1, read as the reverse complement.
TATGACTCATCAGGTTGCTGTAGTAGACTACTTACCCTCAACAGCTGAGAGTGAAAGTGTCCCCTATGTAGGCAAATGTTTACCACTTAACGTGACCCAGGCCCAGCAGGCTGGGTTTATTCTTCTGTGTCTCTACAATAGTTATGATAAATTGTTCTCACATCTGAAAAGAGACCGAAATTTTGATTAATCTTACCTACTTTTTAGCCTGCAACGGCCTACACTACTTGTAATTCATTCTCTCTTGTCCTTTTTTCATAATTTTTAGATAAACAATCATGTTAGGACCACTGAAGAAAGAATCTTAAAAAAAAATCACATCATTAAGACTATTCAGGTATTCATGAAGTACTGAAATATGGATAATGACTTGAACATGTCAGTAAAATGATCATCTGTCCCCAATTAATATTGATGTATTGCAGTTGTGAAAGCTTTTAATGATCACATTACTAGGAAATTATTGCTGCTCATATAATTTGTCCTTATAATCATGTATTTATCATCGATACAAAAGACAAGTTCCCCAAGATGACTATTAAAGCCCATATTTTGCTGATGTTTAATTGGTAGAGAAGACAGTCTTTAGGCTTATGTGGGAACAACTGTCTTTTCATCTACACAAGTGTCTCTTTTTAATTACAGTATATATATGCTACACATACTGTATGTTTTATGGGCATGGGATGTAACAACATTTCAGAAAAATATCTGTATGGGGTGGAATAGATAATCAGTGAGGCAAGAATCAGCCTGCATAAGTTTCAGAAATTGTCTCTAGAGGGGAAAGTGATGAACTAAAAACATTAATAGTTTTTCTCAGCCTACTTAGGGACCAGTTCTACATAAAGTTGTTCAGTCACACAATACTTCTATAGCTCATGGCTGCAGGGATTGGTTCCCAAAATAATGCCTCAGGTATCTAAATAGTATGTTCAATACACTAGATAGATTTCAGACCACTGAATTTTATAGGCTTAAAGATAAAATGAGGGCACCATGGCTAATCACTAAATCTTACTTTGCAAAATGAGTTCCCTTGTCTGATATAATTGTCTTACTGTCTCCATAAACAGATTACAACTGAATGTTGTATCTTCCATTCTAGTTCTATCTGTAAATTAATAATATACATGGCCACTTGGTATACTTTTTATTATGATTAAAAAACCTGAAGCCCTGAAATTATAGCTTGTTGGCTATGTAATTTAGAGTTATCTGATGGACCCATTTCTCCTGCAATTACAAAATGTATCAGACTTGAGGCCTACTAAATATGAAATTCACTGGTTTTGTTTCTGCATGCCTAGGGCAGGCATGCCCATCCATCTCAGAGGGTATTTTGCTTATAAGGACTACAATGTCACACACAGCTGTAAAACAAGAACTTTGAATTGTGAAGCTATTTTTGCAGCTGCCCTTTTCTTTTGATTGATTAGTGTAAGACAAAGTTACTTGTTAAATTTTGCTCACACTGGTCTGGTGATATTGATGGTTGCTGTAGTTATTGAAATTAATATGAAGAGAATGCAATTCTCTATTAGGCTTTCTGATTCTGAAATATTCTTTGCATGTATGCTCACCGTGGTTCACTCAGATCATTTTGTACAGAGGAGGCAGCAAATGCCTTCAGTACAAACCTGAAAAGTGGATGAAGGCTGCTGTTTGCTGAAAGATGTACACACATACGAGGGAGATGGGGAGAGAAACCTGGCAGGCCTCAGAAACAGCTTGGGATGTTTCTCTTTGGCATGTCACAGTGGGTTAACATCACAGCTGCTCCAGCCTGGAGAGCCAGCAGAAGATGCCTGCTCTCACTGCTCTGCCTGGGGTTATTGCCAGGTGCCCATACTCAACGGTTGCCAGAAATTGGCCCCATATGAACAAGCAGTGACAACTAGTCTCCACTCCTGCTTTATTAGTTATGTATGACAAGCCAAATGATAGTCTTTGTATCTACTGTATCCCTACCCCTGACATTATTGCCCAAACGGTGCTGTATAATGAGACTATACATACCTTGCTCTGCAAGGTCTCTCATGAAATCGTCAACTCTCCCTTAACCCTCATAAAGATCATTTGGAAGATTGACAGCATCTTTTTTGCCTTGGGTTCTGTGTTTTTATTATACAATGCACAACTTTCATTTTTTAATATAGTTTTTATTATAAAAAATACTTTTTTATTATTATGTTTTTCCTTGGGGATGTTTTTTGTGTTTACCTCTAATTGTGTGTCTAGATTCCCCCAGGGAACTTGCGTGGGCTCTCTGATATAACATGTGTCTAAACTAAGATTACAAGTCTGTTCTGTATTGTACTTCTACCTGGGATAAGTTAGTTACATGCAAGTTTTTACACACATACAGAATAATTGCCAACTACCATCAGTTTCTCTCCCTCAAAAGCTGTCACGGTTGTTTTGGTTTTCTTTTTTTCACAAAAATAAAATACATCTGTCCTTACAGAAACTGCAATCTTCCTTTATAAAGGAATCAAAATGGCTGATAGTCTAGTAAACCCCAATGAAATAACTTAAAGGTCAGAAGAAACCTCACCCAGGTCACTGCAAATATTGTTCTAACCAATGTAGGCAAAATGCTTGTATGATGCATGAAGCTGGAGAATAGATTATACCTTCCAAGAGGAAGTGTGAAAACATTCCTAAGTAGATTAAAGTATGCTTTGTTGAATAAAATCAGTAACTGGACATACACATTTTTGTCTTTCTTCCCCCTCCCCCCTTAAAAAAACCCACCAACCCCTAAAAAACAACAACAAAACAAACAAGCAAACAAACACCCTCCCAAACAAACACCCTCCCAAACAAACAGAAAACCAACACTGTACTGAAAACATATTTCCTTTGATTAAAAATAAAAATTATCATCTCCAGACAATTTTTAAAAAAGTGAAGACAACAAAGGACTAGAGTCACAAAAAGGAGGAAAAACAATGTGTCGTCACATTACTAACCAGAGTAGGCAATCAGAATGTTTCTTCCACTAGAAGTATTTTAATTTTGAGGATATGAAACCAAGAGTATCATCCTCAGACGTACCAAAAACATGTTCTTACCCTTTAGTCACAGCATGTCCTAAGTCAGATGCTCTCTCTGACACAGTAATACAACATAAATAGTTAAACTCCCAGCTGAGGATCTCAGTTACAAGGTTAAGGAGTCATGCTAACCTATTTGCTCATGGGTTCAATTAATACTGTGTATTATGACCTGTTTCCAGCAGGAAATGTTGCATCTGTCCTAATTCTAAACACTCTGAAGTCTGTTTCATACCGTAGTTCTCTGAGGGCAAGAGATCTTGGGTCGTATCCCTGGTCTGAATAAGATATCCCTTGTCTCCCTTGCATGGGCTTTTTCAAACTTGCTTCTGTTGCACAGTCTGAGATGAAGCTTCCCTATTGCTTCTTGCTGGAGCTGGAAAATACATTACATATGAATTGAGCTGGAGAGGGAGCTTGAGAATGACTCAGTCAATGGCTGGTACACTCTGTGCAGATTAGCCAGTGAGTCTAATCTTCCCTCCTGGAAAGACAAGTCAGAAGAGCAGCAACAACAAAGAAATTTTCCACCCTGCTTGATAGTATCTCATTCTCATGGGAGCTGTAGATTCAGATTACTTTGGGCAACTGGTATTCAAACCATGAATGACACAAAATGCTTTTCAGTGTGCCAGGAATTGCAGTGCTGTGACACACAATCAAAACCTAAGTCTCCTGCAGGTCACAGTATGTGTCTTACCACTATATTCTTCACAAATTTCTTCCAAGATCAGCTAAGATAGCCCAGATGTTGTAAACACTTCCAGAGTTCATCTCTCATGTAGCAAAGGAGTCTTCATTCATCACATAGAAAAGTGGGGCTGTGTAAAGTTGGGTGTGAGGAGACAGTCCCCACCTTGTTGTCCATAATATTCCTGTTTACCTGGAAGGGGTTCCATGTGTAGAGGAGGCTCTGACAGCTTCACAAGGCCTCAGAAGAGTACCTCAAATGCACTTAAATACGCTGATGTTTGCAGCAGAACCATTGGGAAGGAGCAGAGGAAGAGGTATTCACTCTCAGCAGTACCTGTACTTGGGAGTTGTGACTGTAATTGCAGTTTCCCTGTCTTTCCTCCTTCATGGAGGCCTGGAATAAATGGTCTGATTTTGTATGTTGCTCTTCACAAAAGCTGTATTTCTTCCTTTTTTTTTTTTTTTTCTTTATTTTTTCCCACTGCTCTTCTCTTGCTAGGTGCTGCATTTACATTCTCATAGACATAAGAAAATAATACAGTCATCTCTTGTTTTGCTTCTGGCACAGCAATGTGGGGATCTGAGTTCTGCTGATCTCAGCAGTGAAGACTTCACTATGCTTAGTTAGCTCACTAACTAGATTTTACATCAACTACAAATAAACAGAGAGAATAAACAGTAGTGATAAATGTTTTTTTCATCTGTCTGTATGCCTGAAGACACAGCTTGACACCACTTTTAAGAAGTGCAGAGTTGACTTCGGCTGCAAATTTTTAATTCATAGACTCAGTTTTGCTAGAGTCCAGGACACACTGCATAGAAAGTTTTGGCATTTCCCTATGTCTTAGAACCTTTCCATTCCCCTGAGGAGTCTGTAATGACTAAAAAGCTTTTAACTGCATTAGAAAGGCAAGGGGGTTCAATGATGCAAGGATTTATTTATGGTTTTTTTTTTTTTTTAATGAAAGAAATGGGAAAAAATCTCCTATAGCTTTCCTGACAAGTTGCATGCCAGTTTCAGCTAGATATGATTTAAGGCAGCCAAGTTATAAACCCAGAAAAATGGGGTTTATAATGGAAACAACTGACCCTGAACTTCAATGTCATGTGCACAATGCTATAATAGCTGCTACTTGGCACTCAGTTTCCATCTCTCACTTCAGTCAACAGATAAAAAAAAATACGCTGCTCATTTATTAGCTTATAGCTTAGGTTTGCCCATGCATGGGCATTCAATTTATCCTCTTCCTCTGACTGTTGCATAACCTGCCTCTAAGATTCAGTGATCAAAAGATTCAAGCTTGATATTGCTGCTTCTAAAGTCAAGGTGGATGCTTTGCAGATTGTCACTTTGCACATAAAGTTTTGTGGGTTCGGAAGTCTTGTATGGGTTTGGCCAACATTAAGCAATTTGTTTCTCAGACCTTATTCAACAATACAGAAAGCACTGTATAAAGAAATAGTATACTGGTATTGCTCAATATCGCAGTGGGGTAAGAGAAAGGATGCTTCAGTGGGAAACAACAATCTCCCAGAGGTGTCTGCCTAGCTAGAATAACCTGGGACAAAAACCCTGTGACTGTCCGTATGTCTGTTCCGCTGCTCCAGCTCTTGGGTTATGGGCAGACACCTAATAAGCAGGGACTGTTCTCCTGTCACATCAACAACCTGACAGGTTTCCCAGATGGAATCATTAAGAACCAAGGAGCTTTACTTCATCCCTTTCACTACCAAAACACAGGCAGTTCCCCAGCTGGTCTCCTCCCTCTCCTTTCTCTGGCCTGCAGTGCCACATCAAATGAAAGTACAGGGCGAGGGGTACCCTAATGAAATTGCTCTTGCAGCTTGCAAGCGAGGAAAGGTAGGTATTCCTCACTCTGAAAGAACAAAACTGCATTTTCCAGCAGGAACACAGACAAACCAGATGGAGCTACAAAGCTAGTGGTCTCTTTGGAAGGGTACATAGCAAGAACATAGTGAGATGCTGTGGATAAGGCAAAAAGGATGGATGAAAATTACTCTAGAGACTATATAGATAGGATTTATCTAGATTAGGAAACAGAGCTGATTGCTGGGGAGAGCAGAGCCGGCAGGTTAGTGCCCAAGGCCTTCCTTTCTCTTAAATCAGGGTGTCTCCCATCAACTGATTATTAATAATTTCAGGAGGCTCAAGGCCTGAAAAGGAAAACATGGTGTGCATCACCACCACTCTTTAGCAGAGTATGCAAAATTGTTCGCAGTAAGGTCAATGGTAAATTCTAATTGAATTTAAAGAAAACTCATCAGACTATCAGCACAGATAAGGGAAAATGTCCTTTTGCAAAACAATCTTCACCTCTGATTTGGTAAAAAAAGTAATTGGAAGTTTTGCCATTTTAAGAAGCAGTCGTCATCTGAAAAGAATACTAAGGTGGTCTAAATTACTGTTTTAACCTCACAGCAAAGGAGCCATTAATTGGGCCCAGAGGAACCCAGAAATTAATTGCAAAAACTGAACTTGGAAGTTTTCTTTCCTGTGAAATAAAACCTTTGGGACAGAGTGTAAAAAAAAAAACCTCTGAAACATTTTCACTTTCAATGGGACAAATTAGAGCTGGGTAGCTATTTGCCAAATATAGCTTTGTCAAGCATATAGCATACCACCACACCATTAGGATTTAACAGGATTTTAGCTTTTTAAGAACCTAGCAGTTTTCAGATTTCTGAAAGAGTCACAGCAGATCATAACTACAGATGTTATTTACTGGTACACTATTACTGGCTTCAGCTGATTCATGCCATCATATTATCAACAGGATCTTATAGGAGCAGGGAACTTGGAGGGCATACGTTGCATTTGATGATGATCTGATGACTATTTCAGGAACAAAACTGCAAATATTCTAATAAACCCGTTATTTTGTCTTTAGCTTTTTGTAAAAAAAAAATACTTAGGATAGGAATCTGCATAATGTATGGGTACTAGAGATACCAAAGACACTGAAGGTTTCAAAAAGGAAGAATGCAAGTTTGCATTAAGCCTCTGTTTCAGAACAGAAGACAAAAATCAGCTGTTTCAGTACAGAAGAGAAAAGACAGCTCAAGACTGGCTTTTAAAATTTAAAAGAGTAATCTGTAGTTCTGTGCACCTAGAGAAGATCTGGTTTTAATCAGGAAGGCAAAGCTAATTTCCAAATAATACCTCAGAGCAGTCCTTCTCATTAGAGGGTTGACCTTTTCCCAGTTAGAATTAGAAAAAACTCTGTTATCTCCACACATTTACATACAAACACTGAAAATCTGGGAGCCTCTATAGTTTTGAAGGTGTAGGTATACTCTTTGTGTCTGCATTATCATTTTTCACATGAAGTCAATACCTGACCCTTATGACACTGGGTGGAGAAAAAAAAAAGGAAAAAAGCGTATCCATCAGCACAAACAACCTAATTTTCAACATTCATCTCCAGTGCACCCTTGAAAAAAGGAGCCATTAAATGTTCCTTCCTGTAAAGCAGAGGAATTAATAGCAGTTATATTTAAATACTGCTTACATTGTTTAACAGGCAGTCTTTTATAATGTCAAGTTAATGAGAATGCCAATCAAGGAGGAATACTGCATGTTAAAATATGCAAATGAGTTGTTAGCATAGTGAATTTGCTGTCATCTTTAAATCATGTGACATGGTGGCAATCTGTGAGAACTTTCTCAGGAAATGGCCAGATTTCAATGAAAAAACAAACTTAAGTAATTACTGAATTCACAGTGTTTGTCACTTCTGTGACAGCTGAGGGAAGAAAGCAAATCCAGAACATGCTCAAGCAAAACTTTATTTTGTGTAATCTGAACAAAAAACACAGTTCATGACATCTTGAACAGAATGGGATTGTAATAAGTAATAATTAAATTTTAAAAAAACTAACCAATGATATCTGAAAGCCATGATTTACCGAAATAGCTTATAACTCTGCTTTTGCAGGCATATTTTGTTTGTCTTTCAGGAGCTGACTTTTTTTTTTTGTTGTTTTGTTTTGTTAACTGAGTGCTGAGTGAAAGTGGAAGCAGCATAGCCAGCTTCTGCAGCAAGGAGTCAGGAAAACCCCCTAAACTTGACAAAGCCAGGGCTCTGGAAGAACCCTGGGCTTGTCAGAGGTTGTGCAGTTTTAACCAGAATTTTTTTTCTCCAGGCTCTGCAGAGAGGTGTTTATAGTACTGTCATATAATAATTAATGGTCCAAATTAGCAAAGTTTGCCCTGGTGAACAGTAGTTGTGATGCCTCTTCTACATCCTGCTACATTGGACCTATGGATTTTAATGTAAAACTCTAGTCCTGGTTGGGTGGGGTGTTTTGGGGGAGGTGAAGGAGGATTCTTTGTGGGGGAAGGAAAGGGTGTGATTGCTCTGAAGACCCCTGTGGCTTTAAGCTCTAGAGGAAAATAACCTTTTGGTCCAAAGGGCCTGAGGCATATCAGTTGCAAAGCAAACTCTTCCCAAAAATTCAAGACTTGTGAGGTTCTAGTTTACATCTTCAGAGCACTAGTATCCAAAGGAAATATGTGACATACTGTACAGTGATTTTTACTTGACCCAACCTGATACCTTTCCTTTGAAAACATTTACATTCCAGGAAATTCAAATTTATTTAGTTAACATGGGGAGGTTGTCTGAGCATTTGTTTTATTCTGGATTGAAAGCTCAAAAGTTACTGCCTTTCTTACTTGCATTTTCACCTTGAAAATATTTCTGTCTGTGATATATTTAAAATTAAGGGGAATGATTTTTTTTTTTAATGCCACGTGAGTTCAGCATGATTCACTTTCTAATAAATACCAAAGGGTATCCTGATAATTGTCTCATTACCTTAAAGAGTTTCATTATTATAAAAATTATTATTTTAATATGACCTTAAATGTAAGATGCCTAAGGCATACACCACATACACATTGCGTACATTTACTTCTTTAATACAAATTTTAATTTAACAGCATTGTACTGAGCTTCAACCATACATTGTTCTCCTACACTTCCTTTTTTAATGTAATAGGAATTTTAGGAGTAGTTTCATTTTCTTACAATATTGCTGAAAAAAAGTACTAAATTCCTCAATGCATTCTTTTCTTTCCCTGCAGGGAAGGAAACCCACAAACCCTTATTATGTATTTTTGAATTTTGTTTACATTTCTGGTTTCACCAAAGGGGAAAAGAAGGTCTCTTCTGTTCTTTTTAAGAAAATGTGTCAATAAAGCAGTAAAATAAAACATGGGAAGAATTGTAATGGATGCAGGGCCTCTTCTGTAAAGGTGTGTCTTTGGAATGTTCTTTCTCAGAACACAAGCAAAAATTTACATTTTGGGACAATGGTGAATACATTTTATCAGTTTTTTTAATATTTGTCAGTACAACTTGAGTTAATTTAAGTTCTTCCCTCTTCCTTCATTTTATTGGGGAGGCTGTGAAACTGTGAAACTTTTTAACTTTTACAACTTTATCATCACACTTTAGTAGAGCAGTGTTTTGGATTTGGGTTTTGGGATTTTATATACGTGTGTATATATATATATATACACACACACACACACAAAGTAAGCAAAGCTTATCTCAAGCTGCAATCCTTCAAAAACCAGTAAGGAATGTGCCAAATAGATGCATGGCAATGATGAGAGAAGTTGAAAGGCTGAACCTGCGTCATTGTGCTGCAACCCACAGCAGCACTGAGAAGTGACTGGTAGCACTTCTGTTTTTTGCTCTCTCCTTTGCCCCTGCCCAAATGGAAACTCTTTCCAGGCCACCGCAGCTTCTTGTCTTTACAGCTGTCAACCCCCTCTCCCCCTCACTTCTTTTCTTATGTTCAAGTGAGATAAATTTCCAGGATTTTGGGAGTCTGATTGCCTGCTCTGAAAGACTAAAACCACATTATTCCCACTGGGCCAAACTGGCTACAGTAAAGCTTTTTCCTCTTCTGTAAAACATTGTGAGGCCCCACTGAAGTAAAGAAAACCAAAGTTTAGCAACTGAACACTAAAATGAAATGTAGGAGGTGGCACATTTCCAGTGCATTTTAAGAGTAAAATTGCAGACTGCTAGAGGTAAAAAAAAAGCCTTGGGAAACTACTTAGTAGACCTTTTGCTTTCAAAGGGAGGTCTCCCACGTTACTGCCTGAGCAGTGCCCTGGGACAAGGTTATTGCCCTTGTGCCCACAGCGGTCCCTGACTGGTGAGTGAGATGATAGTTTTTATTAACCTCATTATGTGTCAAATTAATACAGACGTACCTTAAAACTCATTCTCTTTTTTGTCTTCTATCCAGCTGTTCTTCATGTGCAATCCAAATCTCATTTCAAATCCTGTAGGCATCTGACTGCCAGTGGGTTTTCTCCTGCCACTGAAACTGTTCATTTCCACAAATCAGCAGTGACTTGGAAACCCACTGAGGCCATCATGAAGTTCATTTGCAACATAATTTTGGGGGTAAAATATCTATTTTATGCTATCTATTTTGATTTTGATTTTTCTTTATCATAGAATTAATTTATCCTCTTTTGATTTTATGCTTTTTTAACTGTTGTTTCTGAGATTATTTGAGGGAAGAACCTGCTTATGCTGTGTGTATCCTTACTAGGAAATAGCTTTTAAGAGTAAAATTTTCTAGGAATCAAGAAAGTGAGATTCTAGATTATTTTTTTTTATTGAAGAAATGTGTTGCACCTGAGATTAAAGGCTCTAATTAAGCTTTCTCCCTTTAGCACTGAAGCATGAGAGGGATTCAGAGATTGTAGTTTGATTTTGAACAGAGCAGGACTTGAAAAATGTGTTGCTTTGAAAATTGGAAACCTTGGCCTCAACTGTCTTGGGAAGCTATTGGAGGAATTTGGATAAAACCTTGATAGGTTTTGGATAAACTTTTGGCAACCAAAGCCATGGGAAAGAAATCAGATGTATTCTTAACTACCGTGTTTCTAGGCATTTACTTAACATTTAGTTCACAGGTACAGTGAATTAAAATTTACCAGGCGACTGACAAATATAGGCATTACTACTGACTTGAGAAATCCACATTTGTGCGGAATTACTGTATTTTCTAGCAAAGATGGGATTTCAATAATTTACTATTAAAAGCTTTTGTAGTCATTTAAAAAGCAGATGGGCTTAAAAGAGGCTATGAGGTTTTGTACCATTTACATAGACAGAGGTTCTATCTTTTTAGTAGAAGGTGAGGCTAATGTCTCATCTGGTTTTGAAAATTTTTCACCTTTCTAAATAACATGACTTATGTCTTCTTTCTGTACTGTTTGAATCAGCTGTTGATTCTAAACAAGAAGGCGCTTTGGTATAGCGGCAACTGGATCATCTGAAAATTAACAAGGTAAAAGGTGTCAGTAGCACATTAATGTCATCTAAGAACATGGCATCTCATCAAGTTTTGAAAGAGTTTTCTTTACATACTGAGGAGCAATTGCTGAATGCCATAAAGGACCACCATCAGAGAAAGAAAATGTACCTCTCTCTATTCTGAGCTTTGCTAGAGGTGTGTGGAACTTACGGGATTCTGTGGCGTTATCTTTGAGTCAAAATTTGGGCTCAGCCACACCGAAACCCCATAGAACAGCTCCCCAGGAAGGACTTTAGGAGCAGGTAAGTATTCCACTATCCAGGCATGAATTACTTAATTACTTTGTGAGTCAGAAGTTGTTTCTTTGTATTGAGTAGCTTGGATTGCACTTCTTTAGATTATTATTTTTTTAAAAAAACATGTGAGTTATGGCATTCCAAAGCTATTTGGCCGGGATTCCTCCTGGATACATTAAAGACTAAAAAGCTTTGGGAAGAGAAATGCAATGGTAAGACTACAAAGAAATCTGAGGGAATTATTCGTAAAATTTAATATGTTTCATCAGGAAGTCATTGTACCTGAAAAGTAAGATGTAGATTCAGAGGCAGGATATATGGGAAGAAAAAATCCCTTGAGTTGAAACGGGAAACTCTCTGTAGCAGAAGACAGGAAACACAGGGAGAAGACAGTTCTGCTTTTGATCCCAATGGAAGTATTGTAGACACAATTTTCTTTTCATGACTTTATTTAGCCAAGAAAAAAGTTTCCCCGCCTGCTTCAGAGTAGTAAGGAGCATGACAGGTCCCCAGTGTCCCAGAGAACATTGTGACAGCCCTTCACCAGTACCTGCTGATCTGCTGTGGGTTCTCAGCTGCAGCTCTCCACTAGCATGAACACTGGAAAAACAGGTGTGTGGCAGGAATTTCCCAGTATTTACAGACTAACTGGAATGATTTTAGATTGACACTATCATGGGTAGGGATATTTGTATATGGGAGGGAAATCTCCATAGTGTTAATCTGTGTGATAGGAAATGGAGGATGGAGATTGTCTGGTAGTCAGAGGTCAGATACTTACCATACACTGATCATTTATTTATATATATATATGCATATGGAATTTTTTTATAATTTACTGAAACCTTTTTAATAATAAAATGGTATTTCAAGAGTTTAGTATTGTGTCTTGTTCAGAAATTGTTATTTAAAATATCACCTCTTACCTAATGTTTCACTTTCCAGCTAATCTCCGTGATCTTTGAAGTACACTAGCACAGCATAACTAATAAAAGAGCAAAGGATTTCAGTGATGAGAAACCTATCAATGATGACTTTGAAAGGGGAAAAATGCTAGCATAACCTTTTTTTTCCTTGGAATTCCGTCACTGTGTAAAAAAAAAAAGAAAAGATATGAATGTTTTTGAGCCCATGGGCATTTAAATATTAAGCTGATGGTAGCTGATGGTAGACATACAAGAAAAGTATGCCTACAGTCTTGTTCTTAATTCCACAGTCTACAGTGGGGAGATGCAGTCTGTGATTCATTAGCAAAGTAAATATAAAATCTTTAAATAAGACATAGTGCTTCAAGTAAAAGGAAGAAAATTTCTGTAATAAAAGCTGAGGACTTGAATCTGATTCAAGTAATCACAACCACAGCAGAGGAAAGGAGGATACACTTTATTCCACTGACAGTTTTTGGAAGCTTTCTGTCTCTGGAGTACATGCAAAGGCAGAATGCATTTGCAGCATCCACAGAACAGATGGATTGTCTCTGAATCGGTTTGAATTAGATAAGTATTAGCTTTCAGGGAAATCCAGGTGGTCCCTTTTTTATATTTTTCTAGTTTTGTCTTTGGGTGGGGTTTTGTCCTGTTTATGTTTCATACAGGCAATAACTGTCTTCTTTGTTTTGTAAGATGCTTTCCTTGGAACATATGTTTTGAAGTGTGGGACTTTCCTCCACTTCCACCCACATGAATCTAATGGAAAGATTTTATTTGTGTTTTCTGGAAGCAGAAGAAGGTACTATATGTGATTGGGAATGAACAGAACCATCTCATAGAAGGTACTATATGTGATTGGGAATGTACAGAACCATCTCATCACTTCCATTGGTATTTCTTTCACGCACACGGGTGCTGCTCTGAGACAGTTGTTTTGAGAAATACAAATTGAGAGATTTTGGTGATTATGCTTTCCCAATGATTCATTCTCTGTTATCTTTTTCATGTTTTCTCCTAGATGTACTTAGGAAGACTGTGGCAACCAAAAAAAAAAATAGTGTTTAATGGTAACAACCCTGTCTTCAGAGAAAGTTTTATATTAGAAAGACCCTCTATTCTGCGCAACAACTATTGAGAGGAGCCAAGGACTTTCACACAAGATAGTCAGATAGCTGGAGTTTATTCTCTTGGAGTGCCTTCCTCTTATTTAGATGGTCTGCATATGTTCTCAATAGTAGCTGTGTATAGACATGCATAAAAACACCTACCAGGTTTAAATAAAGGAAAATCAAATTCAGAACTGAGAATATACTAGATTTCAGTTTTCCAGTGTAAACATGCATTAAATCATTTATGTGAGCCTTAGGAGGCAACTTTCTCAATCAGCTGTCTGTAGTCACGTAAAGTTTCAGATATCTGCATCAAGGAGTTTCTCTCAACACTGCAGCCAGGGTATCTCACTTTCACCTGGTCTAGCTCCACTCTTTACAATCCTCTGTCTCCACATCCCAGTCTCTTGTCAGATTTGCCTGCCCTTCTGCTTCTTATTTCTCCATCAAGTTCCTCCCCAGCTAGCCGACTTCATCCTTGCAACTGAAAAATCTCCAATATATTTAGTTAATTCCTCACCCCATAAATGCCAAAACATCCTTGTCCCAGTCATCCTCTGTTATCTTCCTCTCATCTGCCTTTCACAAACCCTACAACCTTTTCTGTTCTCACTTCCAGTGAACTGATATTTTTTTCCTTTCCGTGAACTGTCTGCCTCTTCTCTCTTTTTCATAATCACTCTCCATCATCCTGCAGTCACCACCCTGCCTGCAACAAGGAAAGGACCACTCAGAGGACAGGAGATACAAATGAGAACCTAATCCTCTGCCTCGCATAACTCACAACGCACTCGATTGCCCCAGAAAATGACAATTTGGACAATGAAACTCTATATGAGACAGTGGAAAATGATTGCTCTTCTACCTCACCATTCAGCACGTTTTATGATACTAATAACCTGGAAAGGAAAACTTGCTCAGTTCTTCTACAGAGAAAGCAAGCTGTGGGTGCTGAAAGCCTGCTACACTGCACCTACTGCTCCAGCCTGGGTTTAATCTTATTTCTATTCATGTTCGCCTTGCCAGTGGGGAAGGCTAAGTAATGTCAATGTTGTCACAGTCATCCTCCTTTGCGGCAGGAGCAATCGCTGGCCCCATTCAACTCTCTGGGCTCCAAGACCGTGAAGAACTGCGTACGGATGGTTCCTTA
>NW_010133541.1:35220-46068 GCF_000699245.1 Pterocles gutturalis | reverse complement strand
GGGAAAGACACGGAGATCCCCAGGCTTGGTGTGCCTGGTTCTCCGGTGCCAGTTAAAGCTTAGAATCAGCACTGGCTTGTGCGGATAGAGCTTCTACCGTGAAAACATCGCTAGCAATGTTCACTGTTGCTGCTGGGCTCCAGGGAGAGGGGAGAACTGCGTAGGTAGGGAAAAAGGTGTAGAACGCTGAGCTTACTGTGGCTGGTAATGCAGTGCAAGGGGAAGGTGCGAATGTGCTATAGACTTTGCCCCCAGCAGCTTTTCCGCAGGAGCAATTGGTGGCTGCGTTCAACTGTCTGTGCTCTGAACAAATAATCGTTCTGTGTGGCCTATGTTAATCATTCTTACCTGTGTCCATCTCTCACTATTAGATTAATAGTTACTAATTACACATAGTCTTCCCTGCGCAGCTTTTGTTTACACATTCTCTAATTCTCTTCATTAGACCAGTGAGTGGGCATAATGATGGTTATAAGTTATCCATCCATTTTCTCAAGGACAGTGAGAAATGTAGTACAGCAAGTGTTTCATTCCATGATGACATCCTGGACGGATAAAAAAGAAACTCAGGCTTTACAGAGCCCCATCACATCCAGTGAGAACATTAATCTCTTGCTCAACATGTGCGTTCAATGTGCAATGCAGTTTTAGAAATTGTAGATGGAAGACAGAGAAGAGGTGCACACTGTTGCCTTGATCCTCACCACTTGCCATTTTAATGGGAAAAAATATGAATTATAACTTTAAATTTTAACACGTAATAACTAAGACAGATAATGAGTAGTGCCAAGGTGCTCAGTCTTTCACTGTTTTTGAGAAAAGATGGAGGCTAAAGGGGATAGAATGGATGCAAAAAGGGCACATTATTTATTAACTGAGAGGAGCAATCAGAAAACTCCATTACGGGTTAGCTAAAAATCTCAGTGAGTTTTAAGGAACACCCCTTTTAAAAAAAATGAAAGATTGCACACCATTTTCTTTCTGATCATTTAAGTAAATCACTGCTGTCATCTGCTCTATATGTGCCTCTGTCAAAGGTATCTCAGTTTCTTTGTTTGTTTCTCCTTACTTAAGAAAGGAATAGTTTTGTTATTCCTGAAAAGATATGTGTGGCCTGTCAAAGAGAGAATAAGCAGAGCTCTTTATTCTGTAAGAGATGCCTTCATAGGGGATCTATTCCAACAGGTACAAGCCAAAAATTTTGTTCAATATCTCATCTATTCAAGAGACAGTAACAACAAACATTTGGTTCCTACTTCTCATTAGCAGATTTTCTCAAATAAAAATAATGAGGCATATTGAACAATTAGTTTAGAAATCGAAATCTCCCCATAATTGCAATCAAAAATTTATTTACAAATAAGATGGCTTCTCAGTCCAGGAAAAAGGGTCAATACTTTGTGCTTAATTATTTTTCATCTGAAGCTCTCATTCAATCAACATATACAATCATAATGCACCTGCAAATGAAACAGGACAGCATGTAATAATCCTTTTATAAAATGGGAAGCAGATTAACTTTTTCTGTTAACTACTAAATTAGTGCCAACTTCACCACTGAGCATTTGTGTGATTTGACTTGTGGGAGGCTCTGCAGAACAGACACTAATTCTTGGAGTTTTAAGTTACTGGTAATTTTAGCAGTAACTTGTGCATGATGTAGAAGGATCATGGTGTAGTAGACAAAGCATATGGAAAAGCACTGTCAGGGAAACATTATTCCAGAGAAGTTAATGGCATTTAGATAAACATTAACTAACTGTACAGATAGTGTCATATAGAGATTTGCCAGTTGTGTGCCTGAGACCCAAAATATGCATATCTGATCAATTATTTCCAGAATTTCTGCTGTTACGGGCTATATTAGCCACATTCTTTGGTACTTTAAACACTTTTTTCTACTATGCCTCATTACTCTGCATAGACAGGCTTACAGTTCCTACTTCTGTGACACTTTGTCTTTTAGTGTGATAGTTTCCATGATCAGTTTCCATGACTGCAAACATTGCACTTGGCAGTTCTCAGTAAATGCAAAATCTTGAATAATTCATTGAAACTAGACTCCTCTTAAGCTGAAAAAGAAATACAAATAAAATGACAAAGAAATAAAATGGTTAGGATACCTTCTGTGCCATCTATTTTCATTAAAATCTTGTCTGCACAAAGTAGTTCACTATTTCTTCTGTGATCTATGGTCTAGACTTTCACTTAGAAGAGAAGATCCACAAGAATGGATCCCCACCAAGTCTCAGCCTGAAGAACACCACTTCTATTGATGAAAGCAAGGATAGCTGCAGGACACAGAAAAATGCCAAAACTCAACACAAAAAAAAAGTAGTTGATGCAGAGCACTAAGACTACTGATGTTTTTGTTGAAATGAAAGTAGAACACACAAATAAATTCACATTGGTGGATTTGTCTAATGCTGAACACACCTGACATGCTCAAACAAGAGTGCTTTATTCTATGGTCAAATAGCTGGGACCAAATCCGAAGATATGGGCAGAAAGATGTGTTGGAGAGAAACAGTTCAAAAGGCTTAGAAACAAAATATCCCATAAATTAATTTCTAATTCAACAAGCAATAAGTGTTGACCAGGTTAACAGATAAGTACTGGTTGGGGTAGAATTGTGAGTTAAGTAGCCAGTATTAATTCTGGTGAGGTTTTTGCAAAAGTAATTCTTTAGGGTATGTAATATATGTGATAATATTTTGATAAATGCTGCATTACTCTTTTCAGTCTATTTGGATTAGCAGAAACTCAAATGACTTGCAGCTGAATAAGGATGGTATTCAAAAGAGGAATTCTGTCTTCACAATAAATCCAGACCTTCTGTTTTGAAATAACAAGCAATGTAGTAATTATCTCAACAGTATCTTGTGAGGTTTTAGGATTTCTCCCTGAAATTATGTGTTCCATTCAAGCACTTCTAGTGGAAATCTATATCAAGATATCACAGCTACAAACTCCCATTTAAGTGTTATTTGGGGCAACGAGATCCACAGGGTTAATTAAGAAAGCATTATAGAGTCCACTATTGAGGAATGGGCTAATGATTCTAGACCAGAGGGGATAGAACCAGTTACACAAATATAGGACCTGAGAGGACGGTTTAATGGGGGCAGCAATAAAGTGAGAGCAGAAAAATTTTACTACCCACTGGCAGTCAATAGCTTTCTTAACACAACATCTGCGACAGCTTGGATGGCTGTGATCATCAGCAGTCACTCTGAGTTAAAAATCTGGCTGAATAAGAGTCCCAGAAATCTTTTTTTCTCTAAAGCAAATAAGTCACTGTGAACTTCTCTCCATGAGAATCTGACTCTATTCTGTAAAAATTGTTGAATCAAATTATTCAGTTCAAATTATTCTTTACAGAAGGATTGAAGTCAATGAAACTCTGTTGATTTAATAATCTGAGTATCTGGTCTATTAATTAAACCCTTGAACTGGAAGCTGGCTTTAAGAACACTCTTAGAGCTTGAACAGTTGATGTTGAACTTCAAGAGCACCATTTCCGAACTAATTTTTTTTTAAAAAAATGTATGTGAAAAGCATGGGCATTCAAAAATAGGAGAATTAACCTTGATGCAAAATGAACAGGAAGTAATTTCACATAAATCCATTTTGACAATATGAAAAGACTAGGCCTGATAAATGTAGAAAATTTGTTTTCCTCTGAAATAATTACAGTCATTGGCTTTTTATTCCAGTAAGACCTTACAGACACACAAGTTTGAAAGTCAAAAGTGAGAGCAAATATTACATCCGTAATAACAGCAGTAATAATGGTATGTTCAGTATTTGTTACCAGTATAAGAGGAAGGAATTGGATCAGATAAAAAGCAGTGAGCCACAATAAGAAAGCAAGGGCAGTAAAGCCTTTTGATGAAACAGAGATTGAAGAATCAAATATTCTAGTCGGCACTGAACATCATCACTCTTTCTGTCCCATCAAGGGCATATGGCAGAACCCAAATTATGTCAACCACCCTTATCCTGATTTGTTTTTCTAGTTCTTTTATTTTCAGTTAAAAGAATTCTGCTTCAGACATTATTACTATAACAGTGCTGTTGACTAAAAAATGTCTGTTTAGGCAGACTGTTATTGGACATTCTCAAATGGTTTCTCATCATCTGGGAGATCAAGAAATATGTGTATTTCTTTTTCTGTATTACTTGTAAGTCCTCTTTCAATTTTGTATACAGATGTTAGAATTGAGAGTTGATCAATTTATACAACATAATCTTAGGAAATAAGACAAATATTAAATTTGGTAGCATTATAGTTTGAAAAAAAATATTCTCTCTCATTAAGTTATGCTACTTTATCAGAAAGGAAATAATTTCAGGAACACCAAAATGTGTGTGAACTGTCTTCTTACGGATTCAAGGTCATGCTCTTGTGGGTTCTGTCCCATAAGAAAGTAACCCTGGAGCTGAGCTCTTCTTTCAATAAGGATAAAGGTAGAGCCTCTTACCTTTCTCTGTCTTTTTATTTTTCTGGAACTTACAAAAAACTGCTGTCTTTTAGATGCTTGCCACTCTATCAAATTTCTTTTATGCTGGTGTGAGACCTACTGTAAAGGGAAGATCTCTATGCATTTTCACAGAGGCACATAAATACATTTACATGCAATTTGCTTTCTCAAGCTTTGTTTCCTTAGAAAGCAGGCAAAGAAGTAACTGAATTTCCTATTTTTAAAACTATTTCTCAAGGTAGGTGTGAATAAAAATATGAATTGATGGTATAGCCCTAACAGTTAAAAACTGCATCTAATTTTCTCTACTTAACCATTAAAAATGTGATAATGTTGAGATGAGTATAAACAAGTGTGATAATTAGTGCATGTGTGTGATGATACATCAGAAATATCACAGATACAAAAATATATTACAGCACTTCTGTTCCTTTTAAATTTCTGGTACTGAGCAACTAGTGTTAAACTCCTACTTTACCTGTCTCCAGACCATAATATCACAATTAGTTAAATACAAACACATGCATACTTTGCAGATTGCATAAACAAACAAGTGAAAAAAAGAATTCAGCCAGTGGAAAAAAAATAGAGAAGAAAGACAAACAGCTATAATGGAGCATTATGGAGCAAAATGCCTAGTGGTTCTCCCCAAGGGTCTGCAGTTTTTTCTGCACCAGCTTCTGTAGCTGCCTGGAGTTAGGAGTGTTCTAGGACTCCTCCTTACCACCTCCCCCCCACCCCCCGCTCTACTCTGCATACTTATTTGTTTGATATGTGCTACCATTAAAAACAATACAACTTCTTTTGGTGTCTGATTTATTATTTATTTTAGCAATATTCTATCAATCTCCAGGGCAGGAATCTGTTGGGTGCGTTATGATCAATGTCAAATGAGTGGGAATTCCCTTTCCAGTGTCCCCCCCGCTAAAGTTGTGACCTACGTGATCCCTCTTCTGTTCAGCTGTTGAGATTAGTTTCTGAAGAATAGAAAGGTTAAAGCAAACCTTTACTTTTTACCTTTCCCATTTCCAAAGTCTGGACAAAAGCACACAGAACTCATTGGACAAAGATGTCAAAATTTTACTAGCTCTCCAGGTAAATTCCTGCCGTGTGGTAAAGTGTGTAAATCTTTCCAAAACAGAAAAAATAACAATGAAGCACTGGTCATGTTTTAAAATGACAGATTAAAAGAGTTAATAGGCCCAAAAGGATCTAGACAAGACCTAAATTTACCATGACATTGTCACTGGAGCATGCAGCCGCAAGATCAGGGCAGTGGCATTGCACCACTTCCTCTAGGAGGAAGTGGAACATCCTGGTGTATTTTTGTGGGAAGGGAGAATGGTGTCCCAGTATCAGCACTGGCAAATATAATACATTAAACAAAACAGACCCTCTCTTTTTCCTGATTTATACAACTGAGGTCCAAATACTCTATAGTGTATATTGTCCCAGGTAAACCTTAGACCATCTTCTATTTCTTCAAATATTCTAATTAAAATTCTACTTTATCTTCTGAAGTACTTTTAGGGAAAAAAAAATTCTACAGATGTTTCCTCCCACAAAAGAAAGTAGAGTCAAAATATTCGCCAGTATCTAGCACCTGATGTCACTCCTACTGAAGTTAAAAGGAATATTGTAATTCATCTTTTGGAAGTGTACTATTGCTTCCAGTTATGTCTAAAGATAGTTAAATAAGGTAGACATTCTTTATACCTATCTGCCAATGAATAAAATTAAAAATTAAAATAGAAAGTTGAAAAGATCATAAAATAATCCTAATACTTTTAGTTAATTCCAGTGAAATATTAGGGTTCGAAGAATGCATGGTTACCTATATTAGTAAATTCCCTAAAATATTTATTTTTTGGCTTCCATGATCCTCCTGTAATATATTAAGGAAAGCTTAAAGATCTCTATATTTCCACTGCAAAAAATGTCATCTTTTCTATGTGTTAAATATAAGGAAAATTAATAAGGCTATTGAAATAATCTGTATAATCACTGTGCATGTTGCAGCCAACGTATGGAACACCCTTACTGAAACGTGATCAAGTCTATATCGCTCTATTTTATATTTCACTCCATGAATTTTACCAGTAAAACAAAATCAAACCAAAGCCCAAATATTAAGTGAAGCTTACGATTAAGAAAGTGAGTCCAAATCCCATCAAAATCAGTGAAAAACCTTTTTAGAAGTCACTGAGCGTGGAATCAGACCCTTACTGACTTATTATCCAGTTGCAAATAATAAACAGACCTGTTTAAGGAGCAGACAGTTGCCTTAGCCAGTGGACCAGCATGGGACCAGAGCTGTCCCTGGGTGGCTGGAAGCAAGCAGCACAGCTTCATTAACCCAGTGCTCTACCCTGGATAACCCCATCTATTTGCCCTGGCTACCTAATTCTGTCTGCTCAGGCAGAGCTTCGAGTAATCCTGTCTTGACAGCTTCCAGCCTTTGGCTGGCTTATTCACAGGTCACTTCAGTAGCCCTGAACTGTATGAAAACCTGCTGTTTTAATGCTTCTTTCTTGAAGCAGCAGCTCAAAAACTCTTTCAGTGGCTCACTCACAACGATTTAGCATCAAAATAACAGTAGCAGAAAACACATATACATCACTTATAAACATCTGCAACTGAAAAGTATGAGGATTTGCGGTTGTCATATGTATTTTTTTGGCCGTCCATATTCCACCACAATTGCTAGCAAAAGTCTGGTTTTGGAAGTCTTATAAAGAAAACTGTAATCCGAAGGCACCATGGTGGTAATAACAACTATTGTCATTATAACATTTTGTTGGGGGTAATTGTTGGAGTTCTTGCAGCAGACGGGCACGTTCTGACTTTGCTACTTTGATTTGTGTACACAGCACAGCTGTTGACAGACCAGAAGTATTACACATCCAGGGTTTGCACAAAGATTATCCAGACATTTTGTGAAGAATAGAGACAGACAGAAAATACTCCACAAAGAAGAAATGACATAAACATTCAGTAGCTGTAAGTTTGCTATACCCATTCCTTGGGTGGAGGAAGGAATATCTGTCATTTTATATCTGTCATTTCATATATTTGTACAGCTCCTAGCAAAATGGGATGCTGTGCCATTTGGCCTCTAGATGGTACCAGAATATAAAGGTTTAATAACACATTATTTTTTGTCTCTAGAGTCAGGAGTCAAGGCTTTCTTTTTAAAATCTCCTCAAGTCCAAAAATTCCTCAAGTCTGTGCCTCTTTTCTGTAATGTTCTCTATCCATCATTAATTCCTAGCTGGCTACCAGTATTTTCTCCTGCTTCAGTTTTGAGTTTGTTTGCTTGCTTTTTAAATGTGAAAATATTTTTGTCATCTAAGATCAGTTCCTGATAGCCACATTTATATATAACTGAACTCAACACAGTTACAATGAATTTAATGTTAACATTTTAAATATTCATGAAATAAACTACTTTCTTAATTTTATAGACTTTCTCACTGTGAGATACTCGCCAAAGCTTATACAGTAAAAGCAAAATAAAGAGCTGAATTAGATGGTGCATGATTCTAGGATAAATGTTTTCATACTCTTTTTATGCTTGTTGCATTCGCTTCTAAAACCCGTCATAAAATTTTTATATTGTCATCTCTGTCACACAGAGGCCATCTTAAAATTCTCATTATCTAGTTCAGCTCATACCATTTCTGGTTTTGTTTCTTTTGTTTTTATCTGACTCAGTACAAAGCCTTTGTTTCCACCAATAGCTTTCGGCACAGCTTTTGGGTCAGGCAAGTTACACTTCACATGTCGATAGCAACTGCCTTAAAGCCTGTACATCTCTGTGGCCAATTTGCTTTTGGAGTCCACCAGCCCATGTCCATCTTTAATGAGTGAGAGTTAGACTAAACAAAAATGAAGTATTCACCTTGATATGTTAATTTAGTTTCAATCAGATAATCATCAAATAAATACATATAGTTTCAACTGCAACACAGTGACTGTCTTACAGGATTATTTTTTTTACCAGAACATCACACGTGTTAGATGTTTTAATGCGTTTCACTTCCTCAAGTGAGTAGTTTAATAATATTTTTCCTCAGGGACAAAAAGAAACCTGATCATCCTTGTAAATCTGACCTGACATACGGAGTTACCCACTTACTCTGAGTAAAGTAGGAAATGCACTGGAACCAAAATTAAGTCAAAAGAGAAATATTAAATGTCATCAGATTTAATGGTTGTGTATTTGAACGAAAAAAAAATAGGTTTTGGTGGCAAAATGTTCTTCTCTGTTCCTCAGCTGTGAATCAGGCAGAACTCCATTGGTTTTAGTGCAATCATTTCATATTTATACTCCTGTAAATAAGAATAACACCTAGCTTTTTGTCAAACTGTAATGACATGTACAGATCTTCATCTCCCACTGTTTTTTCCTGCTCTGAGCAGGGCAACCTGAAAGGCATCGCATATGGAACAGGCACATTATGGCTCATGCAAATCTTCACTACAGCTCCCATTCACTAAGTAAAAGTCAACACCTTTTTTCTTCCTCTATTTCTCTTCAGGGTAGGAAGTCCATCTCACTGTCAGTCAGGATGCTTTCAGAATTCCCCATTTCAACATATCCCTGCCCCTCCTTTAGAAAACCTGAAGTAAAAAGCCAAGAAATTTCCTTTAATTTGACAGGTAGTTTTTCCTTAGCAAAAAGCTCAGGGATGCCATATGTATTTGAAGATAATTATAGTTTACACAGAAATACTTAAATCTTCTTATTGATTGCCTGTTTTGTGACTAAAGT
The DNA here is from genome assembly GCF_000699245.1 of Pterocles gutturalis. NCBI lineage: Eukaryota > Metazoa > Chordata > Aves > Pterocliformes > Pteroclidae > Pterocles > Pterocles gutturalis. The sequence goes on along the minus strand of NW_010133541.1, from coordinate 36,810 downwards.
CCTGTACTGCTTTAAAATAATATAATAATTTCTGACAAAAGAATCCTATGTACATTATCCTGGAAAAAAATTCCACATAACATGTGCTCAGTTTGCTAGTGAAGCAAAGCACCCATTTCTTTTCCCAGCTGTCAGATGAGTTACCTCCAGCTCACAGATCAGCTGATTTTTTTTTTTTTTTCTTAATTGCGATATGGTAAATACGCTGTTGGATGAAAGCTAAAGATGGCATATATCCTAGTTATCCTAGAGACGCTCTCTTGCTATCATGAAACTAGATCCAGATGGCAAAAAGAAATAGAGCTTATACATGGGACATCTGAAAACCCTCACAGCCCAATTAGACCTGTCATCATGATTACATTGTTAGGTGTCCAGCAAAGCAGGGCTTACGGGAGAGCTGGACATGTGCACACAGAGTCCCTGGCATGCACAGCTGCTTGGCACATTTTGGCACATGTCTGATGTAACACATCTGCACAAGCAGGAGCAATGAGCTTCAAGGTGTGCCGTAACTCGACACCTTGCACTGTGTGCATGCGCCAGCTGTGAGTGCAACGCAGGTACGCATTTGCCTGTCCAAACTGAAGGAGGTGTGGGTGTCCTTTCCTGGGTGGCTGACATCCAGGTGACTGCAGTTGCCTCAGGCAACCTACAGAGATGAAGCTGTTTGTCTGTGAGAAATCAGTTTACAAAATAAATCTGAATCTGTAATCTCTTTGAGCAGAGCTCATTTGTTCATTTCTTATTTTGCTGCAGATTTACTGTCCCTCTCTCTGAGATTCTAGAAAGAGAAAACCAAATTAATGCAGGAATTCAGGCCCCTCAAATTGTCAATAGGCACAAAGGTGTAGAATTTTTGAACCTAAATTACTCAAAAATTTTAGTCATAGCACACTGCTGTTATTACATTCTGGACCGTGTAGAACAATTTCAGGTATTATTAGCTTTGTTCCTCTGTGGAAACAGTTTCACATTCATGTGTTATTAAATTTACCACCAGGACCAAAAAAAAGCCCCATTTTGCTAATCACTTTTTCTTTCCTGTTTTTCTACCTTTTTTCCCTAGTGTAGTTAAGCTGCTACTCTCTCACCTTTTCAGATGAAGCCCTAGGTATAACAGAGCAGGCTTGTTTAAGAATGCAAAAATCAGAAGACGTTCAAGAAAACCTCTCAAAGAAATAAAGGAACAAGCAGAACACTTGTATCAGGTAGGCACAAGGAAACATATCTGAAAAATGTGGGGAGTGTATAGAACGTGCTTTATCAGTGTCACTCTTTAGCACATGTTAGTGGCTGCAGAAGGGGCCTGAGATAGAGTTCTTCACCGTGAAAAAGCAGTAACACACAAGCAAAAGCAGATATAGACATCACTTTGTTAATATTGTGTTATCCTTTTTTTTTGTAATTTAAAGTGCTGTCTTAGGTTTCACACATTAGATATTGATTGTACAAGAATACTGCACAGCTTTTGTCATTTAATAGTCGTCCAAATACAGATACTGCAGATTCATTTTAGTGTTACATTTGTGGACGGAGCAGCAATGTAAACTACACAAACCCAACAACTATGAGAAAGCCTAGGGCATT
>NW_010133541.1:0-35187 GCF_000699245.1 Pterocles gutturalis | reverse complement strand
TAGTGCATTATAGATTTCTGAGAAAGGAACAAACAACCCAGGCAGGAATATAATTGGGCCAAGGAAACACTCAGAGGGTGCAGAAGAGTGATCACCTGGCAGATATGTGCGATGGCCCTCATGATTGATACTGTGTCTAAGCTCAGGAAAAGTAGACATTGTAAAAGGAAAACTTTGCATACTCTCACACTATAAAGAAAAAAAATATATGTAGGATTGATTGTGAATGGTTATGAAAAGAGGGAGCTATGGCTCGGAAAGAGACAGAGCAAGGAAAGTGATGAGAAGTGTATGTAGGTATAATAGGTTTAGACGAAGGACAGTTAAGAAAAATTCTTCTCAATGGTTTCTGTATGTTCCTCGCTTTTTTATGACTGATGATATATATGAGGTTCTTGTTCCACATTTACCATTCAAAGTACTAGTCAATATTAGTCTACAATAGGTTTTAAAAATTCAGGTCACAGTCATGCATAGGATTATATTATTTGATTCAGAACATTCTTTAAATCTATAAAATCAGGAAAAAAAGTATGAAGTTAAGCATGTCGAAAAAAGAGCTGAGATGACACATTTATATTTATAGACATCTCTATTGTTAAAAGCTAGCTGATGGCTTTGGCTGTTTATTAGGTTACTTAAGAGATTGTCAATTTATCTGAAGGTTCCTTAGGCTCTTCAGGGAAAAAAAAGCCCTGAAAAGTAAATAAAAGAAAGTCGAAGAAGCACGTATTGACTATTTATTTTTCCTCTATATAAGTTCATTTGATTTTCTCTCTCTCTTGAAACCATGCTGTATTATTTTCTTCTCTGATCAAACAGCTTCCAAATATAATGAATAATATCTCTCACTTACAAGCAATACTTCAACAGGAGATCAATATGAACACTCAATAGAAGACAAACAATGTAGTTTAAAAATTTCTAAAGGACTAGTGTTAAAATACATACATTAAACACTATGAGAGATGCTAGGATGCTGTCAATATATCTAGAATTATTTTCACAACTTTTTTTTGCCTTCAGACTAGTAGTACAGACTTTCATTTATCAATTTGCATTTAATATGGCAGTTCTGATCACTTGGGTCCTAGTCATAACATGGCAATTGACACTAACTGTCTGCTAAGGACCAATACTGTCTCCTGGCTCAGGAATCCCCATGAAGAATGCCTTGAGCACAGCTAGTCCCCAAGAGTCACCTCTTTCTGGGAAATCTGTGGTTTTTAAGTTAATACTAGAAGTAAACCTGTCCTAACTCCTCATTCATAACTATGCAAATGCCCACCTTAACATTTTTTTATCACGTTACCTTTTAAGAACCTGTGGTTACGCAATAAAACAGTAATACCTCACCCATATGGAAAGATTTTCTCTCTCTGTTGGCCAGTCTTGCAATATACATTAGTACTTGTGTCTGTTTTTTATATAGAGTCCTGACACACATGACTTAGTTGAAGTGTTTCATAGACTTCAACTTTTTAAAAATTTACATCCACTCTTAAAAAAAGTCAAATGAAATTAATCTACAAAATTGATACTGAAAGGTCTGTAAGAGTGTTATAAATGTCTGTGTGTATTAGGACTATTTAAAATGCAACTCCAGTTCCAATGATAGCTTTTCTACCACTCCTGGATGGCAAGAAACCCAGATGTCACTTTAATATGATTGCTTGTGTGGTTTCAAGTTCTGGTTTTGTCCACCTTTTGAAGGTTCATGCTTAACAACTTTAGTTATGCAATATATGGTAGGTATTAATCATTCTTGAATAAAGATAAACCCCTGCCTCATTAACAGCTCCTCAGGCTCCTGTGTGGCTACTTAATGAAGTGAATGAGAACTGCTCAGATAAGAAAGATTTGGTGAGCTCAGGCCCTAAAATGTAAGTTACAATGCTGGAAAATATCTTAGACAATCAAACCTGGTTTTGATCACAAAGCAGGATTAGTTTCACTTTTTTCTTCCCAGATGAAAGCCTACTTTAGAGATCTACTCAGGATGAGCACTTAACTTGTCACAATAACCTATGTATTAAAAAAAAATTAATCGCTAGTAAGATATGACAATTGACAAAAATACACTTTTATTAGGCAGCAAAGATGACAATATTAATGTCCAAAATCTATAGGAAAAAAAATTATGTTTTCATTAGTAAACTTCAAAAATTACTAGAAAGCATAAACAGTTTACTCTTCTGTCTCTATTAGTCAGATGCTGTGTGGTTAGCATGGCAGGAGATGGAAAAGGGAGGAAAAAGGGTACCGATATATTTTATGTATTACACAATGGCAAACCCTTGATTTCTGGTTTTGGAGACTGCAGGTGTAGTCTCTCTGTCCCCTTCATTCCAGCTGATAATAGCTCTCCTTGAACTCTAATGCAGAGCGACAACCAACTATGTACAGGGAAAACAGTGAAAGAAAATAAGTCACACAATATCCTCACTTTTTTATTGGTTTCTGTAAGAGAGCATGGAAATGGAGAGCACCGTTTTTCACAGAGTCATTATCATTGCCACAAACTGATCTAAGGACATTGTGGATATTAGTACAGCCTTTATTAAGTGCCAGAGTTCTGACTGCATACAACGTAGTAGCAAGCACATCTCTGTGGGTGTAAGAATTATGTTGCTGAATTATGTGCATTGGGCACAATTTTTTATTGGCACAAAAGGAATCCAATTTCCAGGTTCATTACCCAAAACAACACAGAAATTTGAAACAAGAAAACATTTTAGTGCTTGAACTATAGATCAAACTAGAATTCATAGGCCACATTCCCTCATGGATTGTGAGGATGAGGATAAGGAGAAGGGGAAGGAAAAAAGCAATTTTTCTGCCTACTTGATCGATGTTCTATTTGACCTCTGAAATGCCCTCTTGCCATAGCCTCTTAAATACCATCTGCTCTTTTTGTGAAGAGTGTGATGGGAAGGAGTCACTTCCAGACAGCAATTTATTATAAAAGCATTAATCAAGGACATGGATTATCTGCAGCATGACATTGTGTGCTGTAGTTAAGCAATTTCACCTTAAATGTGATTGGAAAAGTTAATCCTGTTTCTCAAGACTAATTTAGACTTTGTATCAAACAAATCAGGAAATCTTGAAAACAACTGCGGCAAACAGGAACCGAAAAATTGTCAGCTTCCATTATAATAGTGTATTGTAAACTGGTTCTGAGAATAGACAAGCAGTAGATCTGTAGTTATGTTTTTCAGTTTTTAAAAATTGAGATAATGTTTCCAGCTTTCCATCTCTTTCTGCAAGTCAAGATAAATTTGTTTTTCAGTGCTAAGTATTCTTGGGTAAATTGCAGCAGAGGGGGGTGTAAGGTGTTTGCACAAGGCAATGTCCAGTGCTGGTGGCATGCAACAACTGGAATGTAGATCTGGCTCCTGGGGCCCTGCTTTGATTGCCCTTTCTTATTAACACTCCCCTTCACATTTTAGGGTAATGTGTGAAAAGTTAGCTCATGTAGGTATGGCAATTGCTGATAGAGAATGCTGCAATAAATATGTGTCAAGTGTATTGTAAGGTTGAGGTAATTTATTTCTATCTGAGCCTCCAAACAGGCTGATTATGCTATGAAAAATTAGGATATTCTGTACCTTTCCCAATATCTGTTGTCACCATCTTCAGATAGTGCTATTTGCAATTAATAAAGTGATCTGTCATTGCTATCACCAGGGAGCTTGGCAATGGTCACTTCAGACAGCTGGAGTAGGGGAAAGTGCATGTCTGCGTCAAAGGCCAGCAAAAAGGGCTTCAGCCATGCCATACAGGTTCGGGGAATCTGCAACACAGGAGAACCAGGGAAGCTCAAACAGCTATTAGAGGCTGAGTTCATATTCTGCCTGGTTAACTCCATTTCCTGAAGTGCTTTGCCATTTTCTCATGTCCATCTATTGAAATCTATCTTGCTTCCCACAAAGGCATTGGGTACAGCAATGGTTTTCAGCCTTCTCTGAACAACACACAATAATACTGAAAAATAAATACACCAGGGGAAATAGCTTGTTTTACTCTTCATGTCTGCCTCCTATTTAACTGTTTAATTTCCTGTTCCTGTAGACAACATCAGGACACCATGTGGTCTGTAAATTATGAGCATGTGTCACAGATGAAAGTCCTCACCTCAGAGACATAAACACCACAGATCAGAAGCAATAAAAATCCAAAGAATAAATGCCAACATAGGACCAAGAGTTTCAATAACCTTTCTAAATGGAAGCCCTGTTATCCCCATTTATTATCCTATATATAAACAAAAGGGATATAAAACTTCTTGTTGAGCAAGACTAAATGCTATAATGCTGCTCCCAAAGAAAAATGTGAAGCTTGGTGCCATTTACTGTTTTGGTTGATTGATTTTTTTCTACATTGAAAGCACTCTTCTACAATAAAAACTGGAAGCTCTACACGTAAAGAAAACCGGCTACTAGCACTTCAGGTTTCTCAGATGTGACAGGAAATCATGGTCACAAAACACCCATTGCTTGAATTTCTCTCTGTTTCTGCTCTCTTTTGCAATTTAAATTTAATCTATATGCATATTCAGCCACCATAAATAAAGTACATTTTGAACATAGCATCAGTGTCACTGCAGTCCTTCTCTTGAGAGCAAACTTCAGTTGCAGATACAATGGTGGGTACTGACAGATACCAAATTGTTCCTGGATCTTCTTAAAGTTGTTCTGTAAGATGCAGGCTTCATGAAATTGTCCTGGCAGAGTACCATCATAGAGACAAAATCCACTCTTTTGGAGAGCTTCCTTACCAGATCTAAGCTGTGTTTGGATGTAAGAGGATGTAAGAGGACATAAGGGGAGTGGTTCCAAGGGCTGGTGGATGCCCCGGATGGAAGCAGGAAAATCCCTGATGGCTCTCCTGTGCTTGTTTGCTCCTTTCTGTCTCCTGTGCCTGATCGTGAGTTCTATTTAGTCAAATAAAAAGAGTTAGGTCCAAAGTCAGTGAATATCTCTGAAGTGTTGGAAAAGGCGTTGATGTTTCATTCTTATCATCCAGTGAGAGAAAATGCTACTAATGCTCAAAAATTTTCTAGTTAGAAATAGCTCTTGGGTTGGAATGGAGACATTTCTGAAATATTCACTAAGTATGAATTTCATATCTTGAAAGGAAATTTTAGTTTCAGATCTCCTGAACAACAAGAACTCGAGCATTTAAGACCAAATACAGATAATTCAGTACAGTATTTTGTTTAGTGAAAGCTTCTGGATTGTTTTTGTTGTTGTTGTTGTTTATTGTGGAACTACAGTTAGCCTGTTAAATTATACGTATTACTTGAAACTCTGATAGAATATTTTTTTACCTTTCAAAAATCTTGTAATAAACACTTCTCTTCAACTTGTACTGGATAGGGCCTTTTAAAATGTGATGGTAGCAACCATCGTATATGCTACTACAGCACACAGTTTGCCTGTGACATCAGGAACAGAGAAACTGATAATCTAGCCTTATCTTAGCTTTGTTTCTGGACCTACATTTGCCCTGAAGTAGCTTTGCTTCCTTGCTGACTTGATTTGAGTCAGAATAAAGATTTCCTGACTTTATCAGGATTGCTTGCTCTCCAATTCCTTGTTTTTCCCATTCTATCCATCTCATTCATAGGTTTTCATTTACTATAAATTTGTGCATTATATGGTTCATCAGCTCCAACAGTCTTAAAGAATTCTATTAGCTTTTTCAAAATATTGTGCACAATTTTATAACTTTCTGAATAGATTTTATATAAAAAGGAGGGAATTTGCATGCCTAACCTTCCACATGCCCTCACAGCTTATTCTTTCTTACTTCCTCCTTCTTCCCCCCCTTTTTTCTACTTCAAGTTGTATCCCAGGTTTTCTTTCCAAATGGGAAGGAAAACAAACAAACAAAAAAAAAAAGAAATCCTTCACAGTACTATGAAGAAATATGAAACTCAAATGTCAATTTTGTTCCCAGGTCAGATCTCAACTTGAGAAGTAATTACAGCCAGAAAGACCAATGAACTTCTTGAAATAAAATTACTTTAGGAGGTCTGATTCATAACTGATATAAATATATAACCATCAAACCAACAAAATGTAGTAGCTTGCTTTCAAGTTAACTTTATATTTTAATTCCACTTAAAAAGACACATATGGGCCCAAATCCTTTCAGGAATAAATAGACTATAAGATAGCAGGTATTTTACTCTCTTTGTCACGGCACAAATGAGAACGTAACATTCAGGGCAATAGTGTGAAAACTGAGTCCTTCCACTGAAATGGAAGGACCTGAAGTAGTATAACCAAGAACTCAACAAACGAAGTTCTATGTTTTTGTGTCCTGGATAGACCTGTCAGCTGTCTGAAATATGGCCCAAATACATCTTACTGATCTTTAGGAGTTTAATCTAGGTGCCTAAGATAGGAGCATCATGAGTGTAAACCCATGTAATCCTGCATGTCCAATCAGATCGCATGCTATCACAGGTCCTTATAATGTTGGTAGCTCTTGCTCTACAGAAGCCACGAATGGTACATGGTAACAGAATGTCCAGGAAAATTATACACACTCATACATAAGTACCTTGTAAAATGTACACTGTGGCAGCATCCACAGATTTCTGTTTCAGTACATCTTCCAATGTTTTGTCATCCTTGAACTGTCTTGTGTCCAGTATTGTCAGCTTGCACTTTCTAATTACTTCTGAAGCAGCAATAATTAATGAAGACAATTCATGACCATGGATTAAATAATTTTTTTTAAAGGATTTGAAACTGGAGAGATAAGCTCCAGATCAAGATACTGTCTTCCCCATAATATTTAAATATATTTAAATTGAATTAAGAAATACTTTTAATAGAAATAATATATCTACTATCAGAAACTTTAACTTTTAATTTAAATATTTAAAATATTTTGTTCAGTTGACATATAAAATATCATATGAACCTCTGCCTGCAAGCACTGCCTGCTTGCAGGTTCTGGCAGAAGACAGCTGAGATACTGTAAGTACATCTGTCAGCAAGTACTAACGCATATCTGGCAACTGCAAGGGAATGTGTATGGGAGGTATCTTCTTGCTTGTGCTCCTTTTTTTAGACCACTTCCTGAAGTCTTTTAGAACAAACTGATTCAGGGAATAACAGAAAACAATGTTCCATAATAAATTACTTTCCACTCTTCAGAATACACTCTTCCCACAGAGAATATTTTTTTTCTGTTCCTCAAAACAGTCTAACTACATTGACAAGTCCTGTAATTAGATTGGGAAAGAGAGACAGCGGAGCTGCAGAAATACTTGTACAAAGGAGCATAATTAGAGAGTTAAACTGAGGAGCAATGAACAGCTGCATAAAAGAACTACAAATTCATTAAAACCGTTTTCTCCTGCTCATTTAACATCTATTATTGAAAATTAAACTGTGTAGGTCTCCATTGCTGAAATTACCGTTCTTCACTATTTAGTTTGTTGACATGGGGAGTTAAAAAATGTTCACTTACTCACTTACTGGCACAGTCTACTCTGTGGAGACTGCAGACAGAGCAACACAGATAAATGTCAGAGGACAGCTTAATGAAGAGCTCTAAGCAAACTATTGCCACTTGTTTGTAGGTGTTGGTACTTTCCATCCTGTAAAGTTTGACTATTAAGCCATGGTAAGGTAAAAGAGGATAGACTGGGAAAATGATGCCAGATTGCAATGAGATGAGGGGAAAAAGAGCCAAACAACGTTGCCATCTCTTGCAAATATAATTTTAGATCTTATGCCAAGAATAATGCATTTAAATAAGTGCCTGTCAAATAAGTAATGTTTATTCAGCCATTTGAAATTAATGACTTTCAAATGCTTGCCATGAAATATAAAGCTGGTAATATGCAAAAATACATAACGTAGAGAAAAATGATCCTGAAAGAATGCTTTTGTTTTACATAACCTGAGGGAGAGTTTACATACTGAAAGTGAAAAATATTAAACCAACACTAATGACCCCAATTCTTTTACTGTAGCATAAGTGTTAATTTCAGGGTTTCTACAACTTTACTGGACAGGAAGCTGGGGAGGATCTAGAGTCTATGTCAAGTCTATCATGTGGCTGAACTGATGCTCAGTGAGTAACAGGGGACACTCTTCTTTGAACCGAATGAAGCATCAATACTTAAAGATATTTTAAAGCTCAGGGTAAATCTTTTGACATGCTGATGCGGTGACAAACTGTGATACTTAATTCCCTTTTCTTATACTTCAAGAGTCTTTCTTTTCCCCAAAATTAGTTAAGATGTTTTTGCAACACTTTGTGGCTTCTTGCAGTAAACTCTCACTGGCACATTGTCTGGAAAAATGTATTAGTAACTTCATATAACTACAAACTAGAGATTTTTTGCTCGTGTAAGACGTTACTTTTAACATAAAGCACCATTTGGTTGTTACCTGAAAGCCTAAGAAGCTTTTGGTTTTCCACATAAAATGTACAAATGCAAGTTAATATAATGGCAAATTGAGATACTAGTTAGCTCCACCTCTGCTGTCCAACATGGTTTCATCCAAAACCCCTCCCCTAGATAAGAAGAAATGTATATACAGAAAAAAAATATTCAGTTATCAAAAGTGTATGTCTAATTTCTGGGCTTAATTTACATTCCAACATAGCAATTTCAACTGACACAACAATGCAGGATTTTGATGCCACCAAACTACATTGCCCAGCGAGGCATGTGTCAGTTGCAACATACGCTACTTAGGAGGTGAATGACAGCAAGCTTGGGAAAGAAGAGGGTATTTCACAGGCAACCACAAAAGACAAAACCATTCCTCCAGCTGTTCAGTGCTGCCACCATATTAGTACTAATATTTCAGAAGAGAAGGCTTTTTCATTTGCATCTCAGTTGAAAAGGAATATAGGGGGTTGTAGGGTCTTTTTTCTTTCTTTTTCTCCTTTTTTTTTTTTTTTTTTTTTTTTTTTTAACCAAAGGAGCTTTAAAATTGATAAAGGGTTGGAGCAATGAAATGGAAAGCATGCCAGATAAAAATGCCAGAGGGTAAATCAAACAAATGTCTTCACTTGGCACATAGATATTACAGCAATAGAAATATTATGGATTTTTTTTCCAGCTCCAGGGAGAGCTTATACATTTGCATTAAGCCTTTGGATACAACACATAATGGCATGCAGAGCAGAGAAACGCTGATTTTATTCTAGCAGGAGAGTGTCTTGTTTGTTTTCTTCCTGTCCCCGTAAACCTTGCGTTCTCTTCCATGCAGTGGTCCCCAAAATGTCTCCAAGGGGAGGAGGGTGTTGTCATTGTTTTGCCCTGATGAGTGGTGGGAGCAAGCACCCTGGCCCAAGACACAGCTCCTGCTCTCTGGCCACTGACAGATGTGAGCTCAGTCATCGATACAAGCTGGGCAATCAGACTGAGCAAGACCTGCTGTCCTTACTCCCCACCTCCTGAATCCTGCCACTGAGACCCTGTACAGGAGATGGGCATCATCATCGCCGTCGCATTTGAATGAAAAGGGTTGGATTTGTGGTGGATTTGATTGTGTTGGAGCATGTGAAATATGCTTTGGGAGACTTAGAAGTGCAATGCGCAGGTTATGAGTCCCAAAACACCTTCAGACTGCAAGGTCTGCAACTGGACTAAGGTCACACAGTCTTTGTGTGCACTAGAAGATATGCAGCTGCCCAAATATATTTCATGGATGCTAAAGTGGATTAGCATTTAGGTGAGATCTTCCTATCTGTATTTCTAAAATCACCCAGAACTATAAAGTTTATGCATTCTGAGAGACTGAATCCCTCGAGGGCAGAGTAGACCTGAGGGTTTGAAAGTTTTAAACTTAAAATTGCACATTCTTTTCTACAGGCACTTAACCAGGCTTAATTGCAATTCTGAGCACATTTTTCTTTCACTTACAAATCTATTTCAGTAAATTGCATTCATAGCACCTTGTTAAGATTAGTAAAAAAAAAAAAAACAAAAAAAAAACCCACACACCAAAAAAAGAATTTTAAACAAACCCCCCAAGTGTTTTGCTAGAAATAAAGGGGAAAGAGATTGAGGTTATCAGCCAGAATACAAGTCAACTGGCAGTGTAGAAAATTATATGCTCCTGTGGTTTAGTGAAATATAATAAAAATACATCTGAATATCTAAAAAGAGAGGACTCTGTGATATTCCTGAGATATCTAATAGTCAGACTTTCCTTGCTAACAATACCTTCTTTTTACAGGGACTGAAACGTTATTTAAACAATTATATGTTATTAAGTAAATGATAAATTACAGAGAAAATTGCACCATTAGTAAAATTTAAGTTCTTAACTTCATGTAATAAAAGATGGTAACCTTTTTGTAATGGCATTTCAATTTACCATTTATTATGAAAGTCTAATTCAGAAGGTAAAATGAATTCTGGTTCCAGTCTTGTTACTCTGGCTGTTACATTTCTAAGAAATTTTAATTCCTAACACAGCTCCAGCAAAACTAATGGAGAATATTTTAAAATAATTTGAGATCTTGGTTTCAGCACTGAACTATATTAGAGATTATACCCTTGATTAAAAAGGTAAGGCAACACATTTATATGTAATGAATACAGAGCACTTCTGATATTTAAAATGCATGTTTGCATCATTCTTGTTTTTTTCTTAGAAGCCTTTCAAAACATCCTAATGTTTCAGTGAATTGTTATAGTAACTGCTGACAATTTCATTCCCTCATTCTTTCTATGAAATGCTATTTCTAGTTCATTAGGTATTAGGAAGTAACCTAATTTTTATTCCTAAAACACAGAAAATAAAATTTAAATTTAATGTTGGAGAAAACTTCATGCATATTTGGTTTCATTTTAAAATTATTGTTATTACTGTTACCAGCTTGAAAATATCCCTCTCCCTCTTTCTAGCATCCTCTGCTATTAGTCAGATTTACAAATGAGGGTAGAAGTGGGATGGGAAAGAGGTAACCTTTTCAGACAGCCTTTTTTCTGCATGAACTGAAGAAGAATATTTCAACCAGAATCATCCAAAAGCATGTAGTTTTTAAAAGCTCCTCAGAGCACAGGCTTGGTTCAGTCAGTGAAGTCACTGGTTCACTATGGTAAGCTTCACCAAATCAATTAGTGAGAAATGTGGTTTTGGCCAAACAGCCAGAGGTAAAAAAATTGTAAAACAGATGAGCCCTTAATGTTATTTTTATTGTATGCTTTATTCTACCCTTTTGCAAAAACCTTTTTGCAACATTCAGAAATTACTATGCATAAGTATGGAAAGGAAAAGCATAAACCCAGGGGCAGCAATAATGGTGTGCAGTCTGAGGCACCCCAAGACTACCCACCCCGCAAGAACGTAAATGCATTTCCTCACGCGTGCCAGGGTCCTGCCTGGAGGTGAGTGCACCTGTGCCTTTTTGGCTTCTTTCCCTGTCAACCTCTAGACTGCCAGGGGATGTAGCGGTGGCCTGTAGAAGTGTCTGCACTGGTTTTGCTTACATTTTGATGGATCCAAAGGTCATCTTGACTCGCTGGGGATAAGAGATGCACAGCATGCCCCTGCTGCACCTGCGTCTGCCCACAGCATGTAAGGCAATGCCCGCAGCTGGGGCAAGGAGCACACCAGACCTGGTTTGCAAAGAGCTCTCACTCACTATCCCACAACACATGCTTCCTTCTGTCATTCCAACAGTCCAAAAGGGCAAACTATCTTAAAATCTGACCTAAAATAAGTTTCTAGAGTTCTAGCAGAGCAGAAGTAAGGATTTTGGTTAAATACTACAGCATGCCACAGGATTTCAGTAGATTTGCAGAGATATGGAGACGTGCTTCATAAATTGACTTACATTTGTCTTTATTTTGACCATTGGTACACTGTCTCAGTGGTGAATCTCCTTAATGCTTTATAATTGTGACGTTAATATCACTGCGTTAATGAGAACAAATACATAAATTTTAAAAATCGCTGTTGTTTCCAAATGCAAAGCCTGTTTTTTTTTCTTTCTCAGAGAAAGGACAATGCCTGAAACACCTCAGACCAACAGTCATTTCTCCATGAAGCTGTCACCATTAAAAAGTTAACATGAACATACATCTGCACCTGAGACACCACAGCGTGTTGCAAGAGTTCTAGTACTAGAGCAGGTAATGACCTTTGGTATTTCAGAGCTATTTGATGGAGCATACACATACATGCTGTATCATCTTAAAAGGCTGACTTTTTAATGCTGACAGCTATTCCTTGGTGAAATCTCACAAAACAAGGCATGGTAGTTTAAAATCTGGCCAAAGAAGCTTTTGGAATAAAAGGCAGAAATGTGGTTTCTGTCCGCCAGAGAACTCTCTGTTTCTCACACTTTGCTTTGCCTCAGTGTTCATAGGAACTCAAAACAGAAAATAAATATTGGTTATTTCTTTATAATATTGTGAGCTGACCAGAGTTGGACTATCCTGCCTGTTGTTGAGGAGAGCCTTAGCATTTGACTTCTTATTTCATTTAGGTCATTTAAAACACCTAGCAAATATAAATTTACAATCCTGTAAACAGATACTAAAAATAATTATTCATGGTTTTTTCTTTGTTTTGTTTGGCTTTTTTTTTTTTTTTTTTAATTAAACATGTTGAACCAGTGCCTTGGGAATTATAATGTATGTTTAGATAATTCAGTCCACTGGTTGTACAGGTTTTCTGTACAAACAACTGTACAGGATCTCCTTTAATAATCTCTGAAATTTAAGAGAAAGGTCATCAGCTTGGCACAATGAAAAGTTATGATGTCTGCAATCAGAGGTTATACAAGGGTGGTTAGCACCAATGGCTGTATTCTACAAAATAATTTTCCTTTTTGTGAAGAGAGAGAAGTTCCTGATGCTGGTGTCTCTATGCCATCATCAGCCCTTCATAACTCTATAATAAAGCAGAAATGTGTCACATACAGACTTCAGTAAAAGAGCCATGCTATAAAGAAAAGCAGTCATTAACAGACACCTAACTGAAAAAAAGTTGCTGTCTGACACTATGGCCTACATTTCATCTTTCAGTGTGTGATAAACTCTCATGAATCACTTTCTATTTACTGCAGAAAAGTATGTGCACATAAGGAGTTCCCATGGAAGAGCTGACATGCTATGAAATTGAACATTTCATGTGTTTAATGTGATCATATACTGCCATACCTGCTGTTACAATTCTGTGTCTAAAACTTTATTTGCATGCTAAAGGAAAATGTCATGCTCCTTGTATCAAAGAATGCAGAACCTGCACATTCCCTGAAGGGTCTGTCCCAAGTACCTTCTGTTGTCACCTAACAGAAAGTGTTTCAGGTCTTTGCTTACCTACCCACTTAAAACTGCTGATAAATTGTTATTAACAAGCATTTGACTGGAAAGAGAGAAAGGATGCTCACTCTCAAATACTATTTTAAGTCATTTTCTTGATTTAATATGCCTAATAATAATACAGCTGGCAACATTAAGCAGACATAAAACTATGTTCACTTTATCCAGTCAGCTGTAACTGAGCAGAGAGGTCAAAAATTATTGACGTGTTTTGCAACAGTTGTGTGTCTTCACAAAAGAAAGCAAAACCATGTTGTGCCAATATTCTGGCATATGCGAAGATAATCTGACTTCTAGTAATTTAAGAAACACAGATTATGTAGAGAAATTATAGATTGACTGAAGTATTTTTAGCCATAAAACATACATTTGTCCATATTTGGGTACTCAGGACAGGTTACAAAATGATAGGTCTGGAAAAGATGCCAGCTTCTTCACTCATTGCTAATATCACTCTAGATTAGGAGTACAAAGTATAATGCAGTCACACTCCGGTGACCAGATGCTCTGTTGATACCAGACATCCCAGACCACCTGTTTTCACATCCTTACACACCCTTTAGTCTGTCATTCAAAATAGTCTTGGGCTGCAATTTGGCGCTGGATAGGACTATTGCTCTGGCAGTGAGCCAGATGAAAGCACAATGCTCTCTATCTGCCAGTAAAATCCAAGCAAAGCCAGGCAAAACAACAAAACCTGCACTTCCATTTTTACAAGCATCTGTTTGTAGAGAGGTGGAGAGGAGGAAGGTGACCGGTGGAAAAAAAGCGAAATGGTTAAATATTTGAAGTTACAGCATAATCCATTCTTGTTAGTGATTTACAAAGACCTAGACTATAGGCCTCAAACCAGAGTTGACTTTTGAGTGAAATTCCCAACCCATATCACATCAGCATGAAATATGATCATGGGACTTTCCTTCAATGATCCAAAACCAGATGCATCCCACAAAACCAGGAACTTCCTGGACGCACCCTGGATCCTGGCCAGATCTGGGATGCACCCGAGTGAAGTGAAGCCAATCCACCAGATGTTACTGTGCCTTCCTCTCTATGTAATTTGTTTGTTAGACTGTATAAAAACAGGACTCTCACAGCGACAATGGAGACCTCACCTACAAGTGGACACACTGTGTAGGACTTCCCAATTGCCTGGGAAGTTTCTGCGATCCCCCTCTGTGACAGGAGCTCCCCAGCTGGAGCACGGATCTGGATGATGGGCTGGATGAAGTATCAGGGCAATTGGTGATGTATTTTTCTTAATCACCATAGTTACCTTTATGTAGTAATGATTATGCGCATTACCCTGCTTATCCTTTTACCCTGCTTATTCTTTCTCCTGCTTTGAACTAAAGTAAAATCAGTTCATTTTAATTTTTAATTTGGTGTTTGGGTCCTTTCTGTTGACCCTGTCAATTGACAAAACAGTTAGCATTTGAAATTTGCTAGTTCCCAAACATCTCAGACACTCTGTATCTCACAATTCTCGAGATGATCCACAAAACACATGCTCATCACAATACCACGAACATCTTACAAAACTGGGAGAATACCAAGGAAGATACCAGCAACGTCGCTCTTTGTTAATACAAGGAAGAAAATCTATTATAAACACCCCTCTCATCTTTTTTTATACCACACATACATTAAGGAAAATCTTTGGAATATTCTAGCATCCTGGAATACAGTCAAAGTTTCAGCTTTTTTACTCCTATCTGTGACATTTCAGATAGTTATATGGATGGATGGATGGATACACAACACAGTTGAGCAGTTTTGGAATAGTAAGTCTGACACATGCAGAAGGCAGAGGCCTTATGTCTAGGACTTCTGCATCTCAGCGGAGAAGAAATTCCATGCATTGGGCAACTCAGCTGCAACAGAGCCATGTGGCACCTAGAAATCCTGAAAAAACAGAAGTTATTTTTTGTTCTTTTTTTTCCTAGGCAAATAAAAGTTGTAGGTGGCAAAGAATGATGCGTACTAGGAGACCAAATTAAATGTCAAACCTATTGCTCTGCCTCATGGTGCACTCCTCAATGCAGTCCTTCTCCCAGACTCTCTACATAATGTTAGATTTGAAATTATAGACTGGTCTGTTTTTTTGTTTTGTTTTGTTTTGGTTTTTTTTGCCAGCAGTATCCTCTGCACAGAGGATAGTAAACTGAAGGATTATTTCATGGGTGGCTATGCATAAGGTACCCAACCTTACACCCCTGCTAAGAGAATGGAGTGTCTTAACACTTTCTTCAGACAGAGCAATGGGGTTAGGTTAAAACCCTGTCAAAACCAGACGTGGCCTAATAGGTCTGGCTTTGAATTCAGTTATGAAGCTGTAGTACAAATATCAGAGCTGTGGAGCATAGCAGTAGTTGCTGAAAATTCATGAACCACTATATGCAGACAATCTTTAGCTGACACAACTAGGTCCAAAAGAGGATACACAATCTTTTACACAACCTTCTTTCTCCTGGCATCTTCTGTTTTCATGCTTTGTGAGAATAAAACCTTTGTATACCCTGATGTTCTTATGCTCTCAACAGTTCCTCTCACTGGAACCATGGGGTGCTGCAGACACAGCCTGGTTAGACAGCAAGCACTGTCTTTTTGATGTGCCTGAAGGTGGGCGAGCTGGTTCTGGTTGTCAGAGGACACCAGCCCTTTCACAGTAGGCACTAAATCCCGGGACAAGAAAGTTGGTGTGTGTGCCCGGAGAAACCCTCAGAGAGGAGAGGGACTTGTAGCAGTGGGTACTGGGTGTGAAGGACAGTGGGTCTCCCGTATGCCGGCAGGTCTACTTACGTGTTCTGTAATATTAAATCTTTGTCTCGTGAAGATCCTTTACATGCTTTCCACTGAGACATGAACTCCTGAGACTTTGTGGCTTTAGAATTAAGGAACTTCCTCAGCCTGCTTGTCCAAAGTGCAAAATCATTTTATTTTTCCTTCTGTTTAGGTTTTTTTTTTAACCCCATGAACACCTGTTTGCCCAGTAGATCAGTAAGTGGAAGAAAACACTAGAAGAAAGATGAAATTACAGTGGTATAGGAAATTGCTGAAGTAATTGTCTTCCCTTTGTTGTTTTTTCTTTGAATCGGACAGGTTTAACTGCAACATTTAGTATGCTCTTTGCATAATTTGGGAGCTCTCTGCTTCCTCTCTGCACAGAAATAAGTGTTATTTATGTTAAAAATCTTTAATCATGAAAGAATATAGGAAACTACATATCAACAATTATGAAAATATAATATGTAAGTTTATTCAGCAACAGGGAAGAGTTCTGAATTCTTTTGGCAACAGTTTGCAAAATATATTGTGAAGAATATTTCATACAGTTGTTTTAAGACAGTCATTAAAAGTATTATAGAGCTGATTCTGATGTACGCTCCAGCAGGAACTGTCAGAGTCCCCTGTGGGAACGTCACCTGGAACACAGGCTTCAAAGCTCCCTCTGTGGATTCCTATGAGTGCTCTTGTCATGGATCATATACAGAAATACTGAACATACTCCTAAGAGATATTTACTGCTTAATTGTGGTTTTTTTTCCTTTTCTCGAAGGAAATTATTACCATTCTAACAAATATTTTGCTTTAATGTAGTTAGCATTCTACTACCTTATTAAAACCACCATTCTATACAAAAAAACAAGGTATTTTTAAATGGAGAAAACTTTATACGTAAATGGCAATGGATGGTGATTTTTTTTCATTTTTTTACTGATCAGGAACGTAATGGTTAATAATGCTTTAAGATAATTTGTTCTGTCTTGGCTTTGCAAGTAAGAAGCAATCCACCTTCTGTATCCTCCCATTCATCAGTCTGTCATCAAGATCTAGTGTATCATAATTTGCTCAGAGATGCTCTGTGGCTCTGTGTAAGATTTGCCGATTGCTGCCTACAGTTGCCTACCTATAAAGCGTATGTGCTCAAATTGTAATTCATCTATCATTCTACTTTGCAGAAATCAGTATGGAGTCATTTAAGCATCCAACATTTTTGTTACTTAACATTTGCCTACACAAGTCATGGTACTGTTTTCACGCTTAAGCCTCAGCAAACCTTAAGATTTTGCTTCCAAACCAATTCCATATCAGGCCACATGGTAAAACCAAAACAAAACATAAAAAGACATTCAATTTTAGAGCTTTTAGGGACTGCTTTCATTTCTCTCTTCCCTTTCCCATTAAGAGGAGGGACTTGAAACCTACCAACAGATGGGTCTCTGCCAGTGTTCCTCTATGAATCTGTTTCACTTTGTATAAAACAAGTATGATCCACTGGGGGAAGAGAAACTCTGGTCTGGTAACTCCCAGCAGGTGGAAGTCAGAGAGTAAGGGGTCCCAGCCCTTGCTTTCATTTATACGTGTGCAACATGTATAGTGCTGAAGGGACAGATTCACCCTCTGAATATAAATTTATATGTGAAGTCTGAATCAAGGTTCTCACAGACCTTCACACAGTGATCAAAGTGTCCATGCCATAAAGCATTAAGGACTGCAGTTATTGAACCTCTATGTTTTTTCCCTTATTTCTGCCATGCACGTCTTTATTCCAAAGGAAAGGAGAAAAATCCTTCTACTTGTCCTCTTTCACGTTTTTCTCATCTTGACAAAAATTGTGGGAAAAAGCTTATGAAATAACCTTTTTGTTGTTGTTGTTGTTGTTATTGCTGTAAATTTTTTTTCAATTAATTATAGTTTATATAAACTTTGGCTTTGTCTGTGGAAAAAGTCTGCTTTAAAAGCCAGTTTTTAATTTATTTTTTTTTTAAGAAACAAAAGCTTGGTTAAGATTTTAGGGATAAATTTTCAGCTTTTCAAAGAAAAAACTGAGTGCTCCTGTGTCCTGGCCAATACCATTCACATTAATCAAAGTCACATTCCATAATGAGGAAAATAGAACTGCTAAAATTGGTAACACACTCCCAAGGTCAGGCAAGTACTACATTGAACAGAACAGGCGGCTGGTTATTGCACAGCGCCGACACTAAAACAATTACAGTTGCAATCACAAGTAAATAACATTATTCAATTTCATCTTAATGTGTGTTTTGCAATATCTCATTTTGTAATTCCTATTAAGTTGTTACAGATCATCAAATTAATAGGTGGGGAAGAAAATTTTCTGAATTGACTAGTAGGACTGGCTATCAAACTTATTATGAGTCAAAAGACAAGCTCTCTCAAGGCTTGTGCACATGTTTAACTGTAATCAGGAGGTTATAAAGTTCAGAAAAATTTCTGTCAAAGAAGAGGACCTTCAATATAGAGATGCGGGAGATTCTATTGAATACTTTAAATGAGATATAGATTAGTCACAAATCACTAAGAGAGCTTAACAAGAAATCAAAATCAACACCTTGAACATGGAAGCTCCTTGTCAATACAGAGCTCGCTAATGTGTGACATGATCAACATTTCAATACATTCCACCCAACTCACCCAATGATACCTTGGATGAGCTGATGAGATATGTTCACTCTTTGATACAGCATTCAAACACCACTAACTACTCCAGCAAACATTATGGTACTAGATTTTTTTTTTTTTTAATCACTTCTGTCACTTCTGGACTACTACCAACTAAAATATTTGCAGTAAGACTGTTTACATTTTCTTTTATAATATAAAAAAAACCCACAAACATGGTCTGTTATAAAGTTTATTTTAATCACCATGAGATTTCTAGTTGTCCTGAGAGGGCTTTGGATGAAACTATTTCTTTAGCTAAAGTATATATTGTCATCTAGATGGCATCATCATTCAAAATACATTTTCCCCTCAGTTCACCTCAGCCAGCTTTCCTATATCTCTTTTGAACAATGGACTGTTCAATGGATAAAGAATTGGTTGGCTCGCCGCAGTCAAAGGGTTGTGGTCAATGGCTCTATGTTTGGATGGAGGCCGGTCACAAGTGGTGTCCCTCAAGGGTCTGTCTTGGGACTGGTGCTCTTCAACATCTTTATCAATGACATAGATGAGGGAATTGAGTGCACCCTGAGCAAATTTGCAGATGACACCAAGCTGTGTGGTGCAGTCGATACAATAGAGGGAAGGGATGCCATCCAGAGGGACCTGGACAGGCTGGAGAAGTGGGCCCATGAGAACCTAATGAGGTAACAAGGCCAAGTGCAAGGTGTTGCACTTGGGCTGGGTCAATCCCAGGTACTTATATAGACTGGGAGAAGAACTACTTGAGAGCAGCCCTGTGGAGAAGGACTTGCGGGTTCTGGTAGATGAGAAGCAGGACATGAGGCAGCAGTGTGCACTTGCAGCCCAGAAGGCCAGCTATGTCCTGGGCTGCATTAAAAAAAGGGGTGGCCAGCAGGGAGAGGGAGGTGATTCTCCCCCTCTACTCTGCTCTTGTGAGACCCCATCTGGAGTACTGTGTCCACGCCTGGGGCCCCCAGCACAGGAAAGACGCTGAGCTTTTGGAATGGGTCCAGAGGAGGGCCACAAAGATGATCAGAGGACTAGAGCACCTCTCCTATGAAGACGGGTTGAGGGAACTGGGCTTGTTTAGCTTGGAGAAGAGAAGGCTCTGGGGAGACCTCATTGCAGCCTTCCAGTACTTGAAGGGAGCCTATACACAGGAGGGGGAGTGACTGTTTACAGAGGTTGATAGTGACAGAACAAGGAAGAATGGTTTTAAACTAAGAGAGGGGAGAGTTAGGTTAGATGTTAGGTGGAAATTTTTCACTGTGAGGGTGGTGAGTCACTGGCACAGGTTGCCCAGAGAAGCTGTGGATGCCACATCCCTGGAGGCATTCAAGGCCAGGCTGGATGGGGCCCTGGGCAGCCTGCTCTAGGGGTTGGTAACCCTGCCCACAGCAGAGGGGTTAAAACTAGATGATCTTTAAGGTGCTTTTCAACCCAGGCCATTCTATGATTCTATGATTCTTTTGTTCCCCAACTGGATGACAGAATGATTCAGTTCAGAATTCAATTCAGAATATTCCTGCTAAAGGTGGAATAACTGCCTCCATTCCCTGAAGCTTGCAGGACAGGGTTCACTTGTCATAGAAATCAATGTTTCTCTGATTATTTGAATTCATATGGCATCTTCTTTTGGTTTTTTTTTCCTAACTTGGAGTCAAAAATGGAGAAACACCACATCTATGAATCACATGATCAACTGAAACTCCAATGCCAGACCAGATTTTTATATCTTAAGCAGACCCTGCCTTCACATGAAGCAAGCAATATAGGCAATGTTTGGCAAAGCATTTGAATACATATTTTACATAAAATAGCCAAAATTCCCACTTAACATGGATGGAGTTAGTCACCTTAAGGCGAGCCCATTGGCAAAGGTTTTACCTTCATCTTCTTTACCTTCATCTTCTGTGTAATACATTTTACAGTAAGTTTTCTAACAGATGGTGCAGCTTAAACTGAATTCACATTCAAAGAAAAAGCAAACATGTTCAGTGCCAGAGCTGTACATGAAAAAGGTCACCGTCACATCAATCACATTTGATCATACAACAACCCACACAGATTTCTCAGATCTAATGTCCACTTTTTCCTTGAATACACACCTAAACTCTAGTGTACTGCACCCTCTACAGGACGAAATACAGAGCATATCAGAGGGGAGGGGGAAAAAAAAGGAAATCTCATCTGGATATTAGAGAGATTATTATCTGCAGTTGAAAATCTAATTGCTGATTGAGGCGGCTGATTTTCAGTGATGTATTTGTTAAACACTAAGATAGGTACAATCCGTTAGCACAGATAATGTCAGATTGAAATATTGTTAATGAGTGGATTTGTGCTTTACGCTATGCAATAAGCTGGAGTCAGGCTGACTGGGTGCTGAAGTAAAACTGAGAGCACTTCTCAGTATGTAATCAGCGTGCTCTCAGTTTATCACTAATCCAAACTACACAATACTAATTAAACTTTTGCCTTACATAGCATGCAAGCAATGAGTGTACTTTAAATGCCACTTGCTATCTTTTTCTGTTATTCTGACAGTTTTTAAGTGCTTCATGACTGGCAGATTTCTGTAAGTATAAAATTGTGTATCAGAGGCAAATAGTATGTAAAGGTAGAATATCAAAGTGAAAGAAATGTTAACTGCTATTAGTTTAGGGAACAAGATAACACAAACCCAGGACTTAATTTTTTAGTCTTTCTTATGCAAAATAAGTATTTATAATTGATACTAGCAGGCCCAATTTAGAGAGATGCACACTTTTTTTTAATACTTCAAAATGTGACATTAACTTCTGAAGGAGTAATTTTATTTTTAGCAGTTTTACACTTCAATGCAGTCTTGGCCTCTCTGTCCATTCTGTTTTTCAGTGTTATTATTAAGTAAATAGGAGCCAATTACCTTTCTCCTACTCACCAAGTATTGCAATGCGAGTTTAACTCCTAGCTAACTTGGCTTGTGGAAGGAATGAAAAATCCTCTTATGACTTGGCCTTTCCGAGATGATCAGCAAACTAGAAGAAATATAATTCAAGAAATGCTTCTGATCTATTGGCAAAAACATTTCTTTTTAGTAGGATGTACTTTTTATTTTAAATAAGAGCTACTCTTTCAGCAGATGATTAGACGTCTATCTCAGTTTGTACTGTTCATCAAATCTGTTCACATATCACACATACAGGAACATTAACTTTTCCCCCTTGATAGTGACATTGTGAAGAATAGCTAGTTACAAACACTTTGGAAACTTGAATAACAGAACTGCTACATAAACATAGTTTCTATTAACTTGGTGGAAACATTTTCCTAAACTAATATTTTTGCTTTTAGTCCCTTAGCTTACAGTCTCTGTGGGAAAGCTTATACTTTGTCTCACGAAACAATTAGAATGAAATGTTCAGCGTTGTATTTCTTTGCACAAGAATTTCTCTGTAAAAGAAATAGGTTTCCAAATATTAATCTTCATTTTTATCATTCACTTTAATTACTCAGAGACTGAAATATGTAAGTAGCAGAGCAACAAAGAGGAAAATAACTTCCATGAAAGGCATCCTTCTGTAGAGTGATGGATAAATGCAGTGGGACAATTTCTTTTTCTAAGGCAGTTCCAATAATGTTGGATGATTTACAGCAGGGATGAATTTGGTTCACTGTCTTCCATGCACGGATGAATTCATTCATAGAGAGCTCCTCTTAGCAACTATAGCCACCGTATCATGGCAGCAAATTGAATCTATGATAAACTTACTATAGAATTTCTTTGAAGTGAAGAATTATACCTCTCCATACTAGTCTGTTATTATGGAAGTGCTTATCTGGAATCATCATGATGAGGCAGAGAGGGAAAAAAAACCTACCTCATTTTTTGGAAGTGGCACAGAAATCACTGAGGTAGTGCTTTTCATTTCTATTTCTGTTAAGAGGCATCTGACCTTACTTGCCACATCTTTAAAGAGAGACTCTTAAGAGAGAAAATACTCTACAATGTGGAAACATTTTATGGCATAATCTATCAGCTTGTAGTAATTAAAAGAAGAGTAGCAATGACATTTCGTTCTGAGAACATGCCTTCAACTTATTTATCAATCATTTATTGTGGGAAAACAAAAAAAAACCCATCAACAACATCTTTTGAAGAGTACCATTAATCACTGAAATTTACACACAAATAAAAAGCTATAGCAATCACATCCTGTCTTTCTCCTCTTACCCCTACAGGTTTGGATTTTGTTGTTGTTGTTGTTGTGGTTGTTTCATTTTGGTTTAAAGCTCTTTCTGTTTTTCTGGTTTTGTCAATATTAATATGCTTACTTAGGAGTTGGGATTTTCCCTCCCTCCCCATGTCTGTCACGATGTCCTGACCTGTCTCACTGTTCTGAACAGCTCTGTGACCAAGTACGGAGTGGGATAGCAGGGAAATAAAGTGTCTCAGTAGTAATAAATGCTGGCATTCATAAGAGAAGCCAAGTATTTAAATATTTGAAGAAATTATCAATGAAAAAACCAAGGGCCGGGGGGGCCTGGGGGGGAAGTTGAAAGCATAAGATACAAAAATAATTCGAACATTTGAAAGGCTATTTGACCGTACAGAGGAATTCTTCAGTGGAGGGGACAAGAAAAAGGGGTAATCTTCCCACCACTGTTTAAGTAAAGTAAAAATTAAAGTAAATTAAAGCTGAAAAGGAACCCTTTCAGCTTGCTGCATTAATAATTTAGTCTCCATAAAATCCTGATCAAGAGAGGGGAAAAAACCTAACACACAACTTCCTCTGTAGGACAACCCAGGGAAGGTTTTGACTTACTTTTTTCCATGTTCTCTTCACTGAGTATGGAAAGCCTGAGGAAGCTGGAGAGCTAGTTCACATACCTGGTGATACAATTTAAGTTAATTCACCCATTTCAGCATTTGCTCATACACTATGATGATGGACATACTATAGGAGCTAACAGCAAAACATTTTTCATGCAATCCAACTATTCTGAAAAAAAAACTCAATTGTCAAAAAAGCAAAGTTAGTTAAGATCATAATGCACCTTTCTCTGTTATGATACTTCCTTGGCACACAGCTTCATGCCCAAGCCGTACAAATGTGTGTGTGTGTGTGTGTATAAATATGTATGTGTATATCCAGAGGTAGAAAGATTTGATATGTCTACCTCAATGACAGACTTCTCCCATACGTGCTTGTTAGTTTATACCTTAATAGAAAAATAACATTGTAACTTCCTTCAACCACGTTGGGCACCCAATTCAAGCAGCTCTGTTACACTTATTGGTATAAAATACATGCCTATGTGTGATATCTAGCTTATAAAAATGGGCTGTGGATGTGTAGGATGCCCTCATACATTCTTTTCCACAAAGACAGAGAGGAACATGGTGATCAGCTCCTAAATTAAAGTATCTTAAGACCCAAAGAGTACATAGATCATCTGCATAGTGTAGGATGACTGAATAACCAAGGATGTTAACCCTCTAAAGAGCAGCATTATTATTCCAGAATTTTCTCATATACGAAGCTTTGCCAGGGTCATGTCTCAACTCTCCATCTAGCAACTCAGGTAGGTGAGCATTTGTCTGCTCTTAGAGCACAATATGTGAACAATCAATTTGTTGCAGAAGAGAACATTTTGAACCAAAAGAAAAACAAAATCTCTCTCATATTACTTAACCTTTACTGAAACTTGACCCTGTTAAAAAATAAACTCTTTGTAGAAACACCACCATTACTTTTACATTTCTGAATCTGGCATATCTTGTCATAACAAGATGGAAAGGATGTTCAGCTGTTTCCAGATACGGTTTAGCATGCAAATACAAGGCAAATTATAACTCTATGTTTTTTCTTCTTTTCTTTTCTCCCCACACTAAAGTTTGATCACCAGTGTTTCACATTAATGTAACATTTTCCATTTTATAGGAAAAGGATTTAAACCAATTATTCTCAAACTACAATCACTGCCAAGTAATCTGCAGTTGATTTATCTGGATTATGGTTCATTAAAGAACCAGTTAAAGTCTAGTAAGATCAAGGCTGAACTTCCTGCTGAAGCTAAGCAGGCTCTGTTTGAAGTATTTGGCTAATGTTGTGTCTCTCACTATGGTGGTGTCCTTTACAATCCATACTTTCTCTTTTCCCATTAACTCAGATGGTCTGTCCAGTCAACTTTTCACTATTTCATCAAACCAACACGCATTAATTCTCTGTCCAGCTTCCCAGCTGGCAAACTGCTATTGGTTATTTTTATGCCAATGTTAATATTCCATAGTCATTAAACATTCCAGTTAAAAAGAAAAAAAGAGGAACCCCCCACCCCCCAACACTAGATGAAATGCACAACTCTATGCAAAGGTTACATTAAGGACTCCCGACAGCTCGATCACTAACCCGTGACTACAAGGCATTTCTGGGAACCCGCAAAGGAGAGAAAAATAACTCTTATACACTACCCATGACTAAATAACTCTGAAAAGGCAACTAAAAAAAACCAAAATGGTTGGTTATGGAAACTCACAAGAGTGGCTTTACATATTATGTAGCATAAACTGAGGTTATTAGGGCTGTGTGTATCGTGCAGCTTTTCTCAGCAGCAGAGTGGTTCTCAAGCTGTTAAGTGCCAAGTACGTATGCTATAAATTATTTTTCAATGTCTAAACAGAAATTCAGAAATATCACCACCATTACATTTGGATTTAGTGCTCAGATTATCCTGGTATGATTTAGGAATATCAGTTTTAACCATTCACCTCCTTTTACAGGTAAGCAGAGTGAAGAAAAGAAAGACAAGTTTCATATAGAAATAAACTGATTGAAGGTTCTTAAAACAAATAATTTTCTGTGTTTTCAGCCTTTGAAGCAAAGGAGATTGTAAGCCTATTTTGTAACAATGTGTACCAAAGTCCTTCCCTTGTTATCAGATACAATAGATTAGAATATAGAGTTTTTTTACTTACACAAAAGTTTGTACTTACAAGTAAAATATTTATTTTAAGGCTAGAAACCCAAAGATAGTATTTCTGAAACAAACAAACAAAATTTTAATCTTTTTTTTAGAGAAAAAAACAACAGGAGAGAGGGGAGCAGGAAAGCCAGAAAAAAGAAAATTGCATGAGTACAAAAATTATTTTTGTAGTGCACAAGGAAACTGTTCCTCACTGGTTCTTGCACACTCTTAAAACTATGGAAACAGTGTCCCTGATAATGATGTGAATGGACCTAAAAGAAAATCATGGCTAATTCATGTTCTAATGAAACACACTCTTAACTATGGAAAACCTGGTTTGTGCATCCAAGACAAATAACACAATATTCTTCTCAGCATTTAGAAAGTTTCTAAATTGCACTAAGCTTGTAATATGAGTATTCATTTATTTTCAATCTGTATGTGAGGAAGATGTTTAAGGAACTTTGTTTGTGTAAAATGAAGATCAAGCATAAAATAAAAAAAATAATTAAGGTACCAGGTAAAAGCCATCTTTCAGTACCTTTGACATGATTTTAAAAAGTAATCCAGAGCTTTTCATGAACACCAAAAAAAGATAACGAATCAGCAATCAAATGGAATTAAAATTGACTCCTTGCTCTCAAATACCAATCTTTCTACTCCTTCACAAAAGCTTTGAATAAAATAAATAAATAGGACTAAGGGTCAATTTATTTGAATTTTTTTGGGACAGGGATAAAAGCAGATTCCATACACAAAATTCCCTTGCTGTGAAGAACCAGTAATTTGTTGTCTTCTTTAATGATGAGCTCCAGCTTCAGCTTTGTGACCAAACCACACACCAAGAAGGAAATGAGGCCACTTCTGAAACAAATATGACTTGAATCATTTAGGCCTAAAATGATAAAGAATTAAATGCTACCTAGAAACAAACATACAACCAAAGAAAATCTTGCAACTCTGTTGTCATAAACTCTTTGAAAATACACTGGTATGGTATGGTAGTTGTTCCAAACATTTTGATTTCCAGATGTGATTTTAGAGACACAGAAGAGGGAGGGGAATTTTGAGGGTTCTCAGTAGGTCCTGACAGAAAGGTCAGAAAGCAAAGCTCACACTCTGCCAACAAACTGTCTGGAGCCTTCTCTATCTGGAGAAAAAAACAAAAAACAAAAAAAAAAAAAACAACCACACAACCAAAAAACAAACAAAAAAACCCCCACAAACAAACAAACAAAAAAACCCACCAAAAATCAGTGTCTTCTGCCACTGTGAACTAAGTCAGTCAGTGCTGCTGCACAATTTGCAACACATGAAGACCTGTCCCAGCAGTTTCAACGATATGGACAAGATATAGATGAAAAGGAAGGTTAAGAATACATTGACAAGAAACATTTCAGTGTACAAATTGCATCAGTTTTAGAGTTCTTCTCCAGCCCCCTCCATGTCCCCATAGCTGTATTCTAATCTTATATTGTTATTGATTATATTACTTCTTTTTTTCCCTTGACAGATTTAAAACATACACATCTTGATAGTTGAGATGCTTAGTTTAGAAATTGGTGCAGGAGACTCTTAGCCCCTCTCCAATTATATCTTGTGAAACAGACTCTCTGGAGATTTTCAATAAAATGTTCTTTCATTATCACTCAAATTACATCTTCACATTTACTGACAATAATCCTGAAGAGGGTGAGTTTCTGCTGTAAGTCAGCTTTCACCATCAGGAGTAAGGATTTCAAGAAAACGTGCATTAAAATATATACTGAAGAAACTGTAGAATCCTATTTCTGCAGAACGCTATTGAGTAAATGGCTATTCTGTGGTGCAGATCACTGTTATAATATTGGAAAAATAGCTCTATTTACCATGAAACAGCATTCACAAGCTGAAATTATAAGCTTGTAGGTGTAACGGTGGTTTATTATCTAAACTTTAATTTACAAATTCATTTAGGGAATAAATGAAAAAAAGACAGATTGTGAGCTGGGTTTCAGCAGGTATTCCTCTTCTTTGCTGGGATGGATGAGTATTTATGGGTTTGCATTGCTTCAATAACTGTATCCTGTCCAGTCTGGGCACTCGGGGACAAAAACATAGAGACACCTACATTTAAGAAGGTTTCTAGAATGAACTTCTAGTTTTCACTACCTACTTCCAAACTCTGCAGAATCCTGTTAGGAAGTGGTTGACAAGCTCCCACAATCTGCTAAGCTTCACCCAGACTCAGAGCAATTTCAATTTGTGCAATTAAAAAGGAATATCTTATCTGAAATTTAGGGGTTTTTTTAATTCTCACTTGATATTTAAGTAAAAACATCTAACTCACAAATAAGGGGTAATTTACAAAGTAACTTTCGCAAAAAAAATAAAGAAGAAGAAAAATATTAACACAAATATAAAAATATTTCAGCTATTTAGGAAATAAATGAATTTCATATATTGAAATCAAATTGTCTAAATTTTGTATAAACAATCTCAAACTCCAAAGATTTCAGCTGACCCAAAGCAGAATCAGGAAACTAGATTATTTTTGTTTCATTCAACTTAAAATTACTTTTTTTCTTTCAACTTTTGCTCTTCGGTCATCACATTAGAAATCCATTATTCACGTAATTCTCACTGTAGCATCACATTTTTAAACAAGTTAATTCCACCTTGCTGGAGTAGTTGCAACAATACAAGTTGGAGAAGAACATAAAATTATTAATTAGTCATAGTCATATAAAATAGCCTTGTTCTGTTTTTTCTATCTAAGGAAAAGACTACTTTTATTAGAGTGAGAATTACAAAGAAGATACTTTGCTAAAGGTCTGATCATGCCTAGTATCTAGGGTTTTCTGTTCCAAAATGTGGAGGCTGTAAGGCTTCTTCCTCCCACTCCCATGGAAGCCCCCACATTATCTTTATGTGTTATTGTTTCTGATCAGACACCTGTGTCATTCTTGGTGGCAAGCAAAATCACCCAGAGCATCATAGAATAGTTTGTGTTCGAAAGGACCTTTAAAGGACATCTAGACCAACCTCCCTGCCACGAGCAGGGACATCTTAACCAGATCAGGTTGATCAGAGCCCTGTCCAAACTGTCCTTGAATGATTCCATGGATTGCGCTTCTACTACCTCTCTGGGCAACCTGTTCCGGCGTTTCACCATCCTCATCATAAAAAAATTCTTCTTCATATCTAGTTTAAATCTACCCTCTTTTAGTTTAAAACCCTTACCACCCAGTCTAAATCCAATCTAGCCCCTTGTCTTCTTTAGCTCCTTTTCTTGTAACTTGGTTCTGAATTATTTTCTCTACAATTTAAGCAACAGCTCACAAAGTTGTGCCATTCTGTGAGATTACCAGCATCAAAGTTTCTTGTATATGGGAGCAACTGCCAGGGATCATCTGCCTCCAGCTATAGCCCCTTAAAAAAGGTGCATACTTCACAGTGCTGTTGTTGCTGTTTCACCTGTCCCTTTATAGATTGTAACAAACAGCTGCTGAAGAAGGAGGAGAAAGAAGAAACAGATTAATATTAAGCAATTCCCAGGGAACAACTGCAAATTTCCAAGAATGTATTTCTTTAAAAAGATGGCATAATGTAAAACATGTCTAGCTCATCATGTATGACAGTTATAACAGATATCAATCTCACAATTCATGTTTAAGACTCTTAGAGATTTCAGCAGACACTTTGCATGAGCAAAGAAGGTAATACTGCGTGGGAAAGGATTGTGATCTCCAAGATACTGATGCCTGGAAACTGGGGGCCAGTTGTGTTCTTCATGGTCCCCAGGGGAATTCCGATTTCTATTTGGTTGGTGAAAAGCTTTTTAGATGTAAATTCACCTGGTCATCTTTTGGTTTTATTATGGCTGACATGGTTTCCTCACAACTGTACATAAAGGATAATAAAGAACCTTCTATGGTTTTACTGTCAATCTCACAGTAATTTACTGTTTGTGAAGATTCATGAGGTTTTAGTTTGCAATTAGGAAAAGTTCTGGATTTTGTTTTATGTGCTTTTCCTTTTGTAGAAATGAGTTGGTTATACCCTAAAATCTCAGAAACCAGAAAGAAAATTAAAAAGCAACAAAGTCAATTTTAAGAATAATTACAGCTTTGAAAGCAGTCTGATTAGGCTATACTGCTCAAGTCCTGACTTTCAAATTCTTGAGACTGGAAACGTAAGATTAGAAAGTTGCAACATCTTTTTACCCTCAGGCCCAGTAATAAGCAGACAATAGCTGGGCACAGGCTGTCTGTCATTTACGTCAGTTCACAAAGCACAGATGTATCCCAGGCTCTTCATAATTTCCTGAGATTTACCTGCATTCAGCTGCCTGGAATATTTTCTTCCAGATGCACAAGGAGAAAAACCATTCACCTCCCCTTCCTCCTAGCTATTTTTCTCAGTGTTTTATGGTATTATCAGCCTGCTTTACAGTAAGATTTACTCTCTTTTATTCTTGTCACTCATACTGGCACATGGATCCTAAATTTAAAAGACAGAGGGAAAGACAATTTATGTTAACAAGGAAGTAGATTTTCACTTTCTCTTATAAAAATTTGTCTTCTCTTCATGGCAGTATTTGTCCAAACAGACTCTGTTCAGAGTTCAAATCCTAACCCTCCACTCTGCTAGAAAAGAGATTGTAGAGGATGTATCTTACTGAACCCACTCGGACTGGTCAAGACAGGGTTTAGCTTGCCAGATTCCAGGAAATCTATAACATAAATGGGGGTAGGACAACATATTTTACCCCTCTCTGTACCCATGATGATGAACTAGCAGGAGGAGAAGTAATATTGGATGAGCTCTCTCATCTCAGGAATATATACACTGAAAATATGGAAGTGGCTTCAGGTAACGTCTGGCCACATTTGCAGAGGCCAATGAGGGCTATGAGGGTCCTCAACTTGGGAGAATATCTAGCTCCAGAAGGCAGATCAACCATAAGAAAATAAAAGCACTTCATGTCGTATAAAATGAGTCAGTGAGTAGGCTGAAGGAAATAACACTCATAGGCAAGAAGATGAGGTGAAATGCC
Organism: Pterocles gutturalis; assembly: GCF_000699245.1. Classification (NCBI taxonomy): domain Eukaryota; kingdom Metazoa; phylum Chordata; class Aves; order Pterocliformes; family Pteroclidae; genus Pterocles; species Pterocles gutturalis. The sequence goes on along the minus strand of NW_010133541.1, from coordinate 4,444 downwards.
AGTGGGGTTATTTGGAGACAAAGAAGAATCTAAGAGAGGAATCAAAACTCAGGAGAAACAGCAACTGTGCCTGCTCTGATTTTTGAATATTGAGTATTGAACATTGATCAATTCAATGAATTTATTTCACCTCTTCAAAAAATGTGTGTGAGTCAGGCTGTTGGGTTTTCAAGAGCAGTTATCCATCTGAGTGAGGAAACCAGGGGTTGGGAAGTTCCTGGTGCATATGTTGAAGCATAACCTTGTCTTTCATAGGCATTTCTTAAAGCAGCATGATCGAAGTGTCTCTGTAGGTTATGATGATGTCTGTGACCAAGGGATCAAGCGATCACAAAATAGCTATAAATTGCTTTTTGGGACCTGGTTTTGCTATAACCTTCTTGACACAGAACAATGCTAAACTGTGCCTAAAGCCACAAGGATCAGTCCTTAGGGTATGGCCTCTAACTCTCCATTCCCATTCTGAAAAAGTGTCTAACATAAAATCAGCATACACTGGCTAAGATCTAAGCTGTGTGCAAGTAAAAATTTATATGCTTTGGTAATCAATTTACTTCTCTTTAAAACACTTTACTGAGGAAAAGTAAATGAGATGAAGAGGGCTAACAATGGAGCAGCAAGATAATCAGCTTCAGACACCTCTTTTTGTTGACATAATGGGATAATGTTGTAATTAAGTTAGTTCAAACACATGATACCTGAGTAGTGGAAGCATAATCTGACCTCTCAGGTTAAGGTGCACAAACGTTATTTGACCTTTCCTCCCATGCTTTTCTATGTTGCTGGATACATGCTAAAAAGAACCAAAAAGAAAATGAGTTGTGCTGTGACACAGTTTCTTAATCAAATGTCATTCTGCAAAGAAACTAGGCTAGGAAAGACATGCAATTGATAAAATTACTAGATTTTCAACATGTTATCCACTAGAGATTTGGAATTGGATGTTAAAAGCACTCTGAGCTGATGAATTTATCATGGTTTGCTGATTGATTAACTGGATATTAAAAAATCTTTCTACTAAAGTTGTGGGAAAAAATCCAAAACAGACTGCTTCATGTGCAGGACCCAAATAAGTCTCTTGACATAACTGAAAATGCAATCACAGAATCACTATTATTTATTGACTGTGATTCACAACGTATATAAAGAACACATCAACAGTAAATAAAACATAGATCTAATATTATTTCAATGGATTGTGTTAAATGTACAGGTTGCAGCATGTCTTTTTGTAATGCTGTAAAATATTACAATCTATCTTAAGAGCTTTATTAATATAGCACCTACATGAATTCAACTGGAAAACACTGAAATACTCAAGGTTATAGTATATGGTTTCTAGAAACTGTAATTTTTAAAGGCTTTGCATAAATTGAGCTGAGCAGAGAGGTTATTGTACTACCATGACTGTGACTAAGCAATGTACTTTTTTTCATGTCTAGATTTAAGTGTGATTTTAATTTCATGCCTAATTTTAATCACTTATTAAATACTTTTATTTTCATACATATATACAATTATGTTATAATTCAGATAATTTTTATATAATCTACTTGTTTTGTAACCTTGTGTGTTAGTAGATGTAAACATTTATTTACATTAACTCTGGATAGGCTAGAATGGCTGTGTGAGGCTAGAAATAACACACAGATCTGCTAAGACAATCAGAAAGAAACTGATCGATAATGATATATTGATCAATTTTCATTCTGCTGCAACAACAGCAGATTGAATGATTATATCTACATCAACCATTTAGTATACCAGAAACAAAGCAATAGTAAAAGGGCATAATTACAGAATCAATTTCTTCCTACTTTGAGACTAGTTTTCTCAGAAAAAGCTGTACTTTCCCAAAACAAATTTCAAGATCCAGGCTGAAATCCTGGCTGTTTCATACAAAGTTAAAGTTTTAAAAGAACTAAAATAGAGCCTTCTAAAGGTCTCCCTTATAATACATTTTTCATATGCTTTCCACAGAAGGAACAGCATTAAATTCTCTTACCTTTCAAATAGAGGATGTAAAATAGTCATACAAAACCATTCATCATTTGAGGATGCTGAATACTGCTGTTTTTCATCCCTTTCTCACTTCTTGTTTTGGGCTTCTTTAAGCTCACATTACACTTTCCTGCTATCCAGAGAACTAAGCAAAGATTCGGAGTTTTAAAAGAACTTCTTTAATAGTGCATCATAAATCACGCTAACTAAAAACCATTGGTTGATATGTTGGAATTTACTATTTACTCTTCAATGCGAATCTGTGTTAGGAAATTAGTAACCAGAATCATTAGAGGCTACTATTAGTCTAATAGATACTACTATTTACTTTATTGTCATATTTTTACGTTTCCTTTCATCTCCTCTTTTTTTTTTCTTTTTTTTTTTTTTTCTCTCTGTAGGTCAATTAAAAGCATTCATGCTGCCAAAAAGAACATTTTCTTGTCAAAATCAAAGGCTGCAAGGAAGGGAGAGAGTGACTCTCCACACTGATAGCAACACAGTCACTAAGAAGTCAGCAGGCAAGTGGATGACTAATCATGCTTTGTTTAATTCAGACTATAATTTCCAAATTGGTTTAGGCTAGATATTAGAAAGAATTTCTTCACTGAAAGAGTGATCAGGCATTGGAACAGGCTGCCCAGGGAAGTTGTTGAGTCACCATCCCTGGAGGTGTTCAAGAAACGTGTAGATGTGGTGCTTAGGGACATGGTTTAGTGAGTTAGGTGTTGTTGGGTTGGACTTGATGATCCTTGAGGTCTTTTCCAACCTTAATGATTCTATGATTCTATGATTCAGTTTGAGAATAATCCTAGTCTGTTGTTTTGTGTATCTACCTAATGCAACCTTTCTGAGACATTTTTGTGGCACAGCTACTCTATTACCAAAAAAAATTATAACACAACTGAGAAATGTTAGATATAGAGAATAAGTTTCAGAGGTACAAAGCTGAGGTGACTAATCAAGAGCGTTTCTGGAGATTGACCTGTTTTCCTTTCTCCTCTTTCTTTGCTGTGCTCCTGCATGAGCAGCAGCTGAGTTCAATTTTCTTAAAAATCAGAGAAATCTTAGTGAAGACCAGACTCCAGCAACTGAAGTGCTGGAGTCATGAAGATGGCAACTAGCCCACAAATAAAGTGTCATTAATAGTTAAGGGATTTAACTGGGATTAAGCAGAGTACAGTCACAAAACTTCCTTAATTTTCACAAGGTATTAAGCATAACGCAGGCAGTATATTGTTATTTGGTGAGGGCTGATAGTTGAGACGCTTTATATCACCTAGTAAAATGGATATTTTTTATCTCTGTACAAAATGAGATTAAGCTGTGACAAATCTATCTCCTTCCATTTGAGAAGTGCTCCTCAGGAAGGAGAGAGCAAGCTGTCTTACAGCCAAAAATGTATTTGCAAAGAAGGCAGAACAAAAATCTGGAGAACTATACAGTACGTGCAGTGCTCTTGTGCCATAATGTATGTCCTGATCCTAGCCTGTGGTACCCCAGCCAGAAACATTTTGTGGGTTTACTGTTGAAAAAACAAACATGTTGTCATGCTTATTCTATTCTCCAATTTAATACTCCTCGCTTTTGCTCTCATTTTAGAATTAGTTGGGAGCTGGCTGACTTTACTGCAGTCAGTCTGAATGCAGCAATCTGGCCACACGCAGAACATCACGGAACTGGGGCCTAACAGGGCATGGCATAACACACCATAAAACAAAATGTGAAAGTCAACATCTAGGCATCAGAGCAATAGCTCTTCACCTGTATGGACTAGATTTCAGATATACCTGATGAATACTAATAGATATTTATTTGTCCATGCATCTCTGCTCTCCTAAACCTAACTTTTTCTTTTTTTTGGGGGAACATTCTACCTTTTCCTATGACAAAAAAACCAACACTTTCCTATTCATAGTCATGATCTTTCTCCTTCTTTTAGAGTGTACATTTTCCCTAAATCTTTGCAATGTTCTGTGGCCTCTGTCAACTGGTGGGCAAGATGTTCCATGGACCCTCTGGACAAAACATATCTTTTGCAGCTGGTTTTGATTGTGAGGGCAGGCCACAAGCGCTTTTATCAATCCTGTTGTATGTGATCATAAGACTGCAATGAATTATACTGTTTTTATTCTCAGCAAGACAACTTTAATGGCAACACACCCTTGCCCAAGTTGTAATGGAAGCAATAATAAAGCACATTCTTCCTGTTGTTCTTTGTACATCTTCCTCCTTAAGCACGGGAGATTAGCTAATACTACGTTCTGGTACTTTTTCTGAGATGAACAAATAAAAGTCCTTGCTGTTGTTACTTCATCACATCCTCACATGAAGGATCAATACTCCTCTGCCAGCCTGTCAGGGGAGGACAGCAGCAATATGGACTTAGATTATAAGAGCTCTCAAGAGATGTGATAATAAAATAAAATAAAATAAAATAAAA